>NW_011889279.1:141679-159315 GCF_000151845.1 Pteropus vampyrus | reverse complement strand
CATTAGATTCTCATAGGAGCACCAGTCCTTGGTGCCAAAAAGGTTGGGGACCACTGCTTTAAAAGACATACACAGAAAGAGATGAAAGAGCTGAGGCTTAGAGCAATATTTTTCTAAAAAGAACACGGCTCTGAGACTATGACTTTAGAGTTTCAAAGCTTGTGCTTTGACCGGTCAGAGAGCTGGACACAAACAAGTACAGGAGGGTGAAGAGGACAAGGGCATAAAGGTTAGTATTGGAGCCTGGGGTGAGACAGTACATAAGAGAAAAAATTAGAGAAGAGGATGTGGCAGAGATGCATGGATAGGTCCAGAGAGAGAGTGAGTGGAAACGACGGGGCCTGCCAGGGCTGTGGTTCAACTGGATGATCCCAGTCCTGGTGGCAGTTAGAGGTGACCCATTTGGCAGCACCCGCCCCTCTGCAGCAGGGTCGTTGTTGCCCTCTTTCCTGCCAGGAGTGTTTGCACAACTGTTTTGGCTCTGGCTAGAGCAGCTTGGTTCTACCCAGTGTGGAGGCCTCGGTCTTCACCTTCCCTAAACCACCACGGCAGCAAGAAGGGCTCCTGGTTGGGGAGGCTGTGTAGCCGAAACCTGGGGCCTCTAGAAGCGGCTGGCCCCCGCTCCCACTGGGCCTCTGAGCCAAAGGCACCTCGTCCTCAGTCTCTTTCTCCTCTTCTGGATCTCCTTTGGGCTTAGCAGATCCTTTCGAATGTCCTCCTCTGAAATGATTCACCACGAAAATCCTCCAGTTACTTTCCTAGATAAAATAGGTTTGTCAGATACCGACTGCCAATTAAACATGTAGAAATAAAGGCTAGGGACAAGGCCTTACAACCCACCCAGAGGTTGGGGGAATGGGGTGGAAATTATGGTACATGTTAGAATAGGGGGAAAAAGTTTATATTCACTGTTAACACTGACTACTATAGCACTTTAGAATCCTGAAAGAAAAAGCTCTTGCATATATGCATAATTTTCTAGCCAAATTCTTGTCTGGAGACTTAGAAGAGTATTTTAAATAAAGGTGAAAGATAAGAACATAAAATGCCTCTAAAAAGTTTAGAAGGAATTATAAAAAGCAGATCTTCAGTAATTCAGGGGGAGCATCCATTGCATTCTGAACTCAGTGAATCTATCTTGCTCATACCTTTATTTCCATATATTTCTATGCAAAGAAGAGTTAGTCTCAAGAAATAAGATATTGGATGCCCGACCAGCCGTATAACTTAACAAAAAATCTATTCTTGGCAAGGAGCATGACATTCGTCCTTTAATTATGAGTGTCTGACACCATGGTAGAAAAGGAATTATTTTTAAATTTAATTTTTATTCATTTTAAAGTTATTCATATTCATGTAGTTTAAGGGATCAAATGGTTCTAACAAGATTTTCTGGAAAAAATAGCAGTCTCCTCCTTGCCCCTTCCTTTGCTCTTTCTTTTCTTGGTCCTCAAAGGCCATGGCATCTAATTCTCATAGCTTTCTTTAGATATTAACCTCCATATCTCCAAATATCAGGCTCTTAGTGCTATTTCTTTATGTTTAGGCACTACCGATTTGCCACTATAGAATTTATATCCCTTCCACAGATTTGTCCGGACCCTACAAAACTACCACCATACACATGCATGCTTCCTATTCCCCCATCTTTCTAAAGTCATTGTATCTTAAATTCGATTAGATCAATACCCAGTATTGACATCATGGCGACTATGTGAAACTATTGCCATTGCTCCATTTAAAATTTATGATTACTTCACTTTCTTGCCCATCTTTTTGTTTTCCCTAGATTTAATCAGTGTGTCATGTTTTTGTTTTGTTTTCTTAGTTCTCGATGTATTTATTACCAGTCAACTCCCAAACTCTCTCTTCCAATCATCTAAATATCCTTTAAAAAAATTTGTCCACTTGAGATATTCAATTTTGGTCCCATCTGTTTGGAGCTTTCCTTCCTGGAGTCTCCCCAGGGACTACCCTCCTTGTGAATTGGTTGCTGTCTGTGATGAGAGTGCTGCTGTCATCCTGGGGTACGCTCTCCCCGTCATCCTGGGGTACGCCCTCCCCATCATCCTGAGCCTGCCTTTGTCTCCCTTGAGTAGGTTCCTCCATTTCTTGGATCCTTAGTCTACTGGCTCTTTCGGTGGGGCATCTCCTCCAGAAGCATCCTGAGTATGGGTGCATGTGAGCTATGTATTTTGAGATTTTGCAGTCTGGACATGTTGTGGTTTTTTTTTTGTTTTTTGTTTTTTTTTATCATGTCTTCATACTTAATCAATGGTTTATATTAGTATATAATTCTAGGCTGGAAATCTTTTTCACTCAGAATGTTAAAAGCATTGCTCCTTTTATTTCTAATTTCCAGAGTTGTTGTTGAGAAACCTAGTACATGTTGATACGTGACCCTTAGTATATGAAATTTTTACTCCCTTCATGATGCTCTTAGGACCTTTTCTTTGTCTGCAGTGTTCTAAGATTTCATGATGTGTCCTGGTAGGGGTCTATTTTTATATATGGTCCTGAGTATTGGATGGGCTCTTTCAATCTGGAAATTTATATCCTTTAATTTGGGAAAATTTTAATCATCTATTTGTTGATCATTTCATCCTCCCTGTTTTCTGTATTCTGTCTTTCTAGCGCTCCTATTAGTCAGGTGTTGAAGTGACTCTTGGACTGATCATCTAGATTTTCTTACATTTTTCTCATATTTCCCATATCTGCTCTTTTGCTCCACTTTCTAGTCTACTTACTCGACTTTATTTTCTAAATCCTCTGTTGATTTTTTAAAATCAGTATTGATTCTTTTGATTCTACTATTGTATTTTAAAGTCTAATTTCTAAAAGCTTATTTTTGTTCTGCAGTTCTTTTTTAAAAAAACAGAATTCTGCTTTTGCTTCATGGATGTTTCATCTTTATGGAGAATGCACCTTTGTGGTCTTTTTCATCCAATTTACTCTTCTCCTGTTTACTCATTTAATGCCTGCGTTTCGTGTCTGGTGATCTTCGATGGTTTGCTTATATTTAAGAAAGGGGAACTCATTAAAAGCTGATTGGTAGCTATGTGTACATAAACTGGGGAATCATCATCTGGCTTGACCACTCATTGGAGAATTCCTTTGTCAATGTCTTTAGATCTTTTCTTTTGAGTTGGTTGGACTCTCCAGAGAAAAATCTTCTAATTTCCTGCCTGGAGGAAATATACCCCCCTGCCAGCATTCTGTGAACTGAGTAGAAGGGGAGCTAAGGAACCCAACACTTTGCATGCATGGTAGGTAGAATAATGGCTCTCTAAAGATTTCTGTATCCTAATGCCCGGGACCTGTGACTATGTACCCTTACATGGCAAAAGAAACCTTGCAGACGTGATTAAGTTAATGATCTTGAAGTGGAGAGATTAACCTGGATTATTCAGGTGAGCCCAATGCAATCACAAAGATAAGACAAAGAAGGAGGCGGGAGTGTCAGAGTCAGAGGAGGAGATGTGACAGCAGAAGAGGCAGGAATGATGTGGGGCCATAGGCCAAGGAATGAGGCCAGCCCCTAGAAGCTGGAAAAGGCCAGGAAATGGATTCTCCCGAGCCTCGAGAAGGAACACAAGCTCTGCTGGCCCATTTTAGACTTCTGACCTCCAGAATTGTAAGGAAATCCATTTGTATTGTTTTAAACTACTAAGCTTGTGGTAATTTGTTATAGCAACAGTTGGAACTAATCTAGTATGTACGCTTTCACCTAATCCTCCTCTTTTTATTATGGAACCTCCACGTTAAATGGTGTCTGATGTTTCATCTTTTCCTGGGAATAACCCTCCAGTCTTCTGCTGGGGTAGGAGAAGGACAATTGCTTTGTTGCTGAAGAGATAAAAGTTCTTCTTGATTTCAGCCAAACTTCATCTCTTCTTCCAGAAGTACTTAGTGATACCGAATCCTGGACTTTCGGTGGTTCTGTTGTGAGGTAAACTGGGTTGCTTTTGAGTATCCCCACTGATGGCTTAAGGTCCAGGTTTCCTGGTCTAAGTCAGTTACCACTTATCCTTTCACTTTCCAGCTTCTAAAATTTTGTTGCTATTATTTCTCTTGTTTTCTTTGTCTTTGCAATGAAAACAAACTTCCCTACCTCCACCCCCACTAACTCCCCTCCCAAAAACCCAACTCTTTATTAGTATTTCATTGTGATTTCTGATTCAGGAGGGAGAAGTACATATGTATGGTCAATCAATTTTGACAAAGTTGCAAAAATATAAGTGCCATTATTTTTATACTGCCTTTTTCTCGGCGAAGCGCTGAATTATACATATTGTACATTTAGAACATGACATTTTACAGGTAAAGTTTATATGATATATGTCAGTATGACAGGTGTGAGTTAAGATCAATAATTTCGTAGGAGGGAGCCTGGGTTTAGTTAAAGGCTTTGCCACTTACTAGTGACGTGATTTTAAGCAAGTCACTTAGAGCCTTAGTTTCCTCACTGTAAGGAAGTATCTGTAAATATGATAGAAACCACATTTAACCCACAAAGAGATTAAAATTAAATTAGACAAGACAACGAATAAAAGCCTTTGGCCTATAGTGTACCTCCATGGTGGAGCAGAATTACAGGTGAACTAAGAGATTTAATTATATTAACAGTACTTTGTGCCCTTTCTTGTATATAACAGGTATTTAATAATATTTGTGGGATGAATGAATGTCTTCTCTTAGTAAAGTATTTTGGAAAACGACAATGGATATCAGGATTTATTAAATGCTACATGAGCCTTGAAACTGACAAAATTAATCTTCATTTTTAAGTTTCTCCTCCCCATCCCCATGCCTGCATTCCTTTTAACAAAAGACTATATTTTAAACTTTTAATTATTTCATTTGCCTCAAAAAATTATAGACGCAAGGTTAACAGAGAAGTTAAGAACAACCTAGTCGACTCTTTTCTAGAATTCAGACTAGCCTCGTAATTACATCCTCTGTCGCAGTCCCTCCCTCCTCTAATCTGTTTTCTACACAGCAGGCAGAGTGATCTTCAAAAATAAAATGCAAATCAGAGTCATGACTCTACTGCTGTAAATCTCTTATTGGTTTCTCATTTTTTCTTGGAATAAAAACAAAACTCTTTGGCACAACCCACAAGGCTTTGAAAAGTTCCAGCCTCATCTTCTTGTACCACAAGCCTTCTCTCTGTTGCCTTACAAAGTGTCGCATACGTAATCACCCCTCAGTACATATTTGTTGAATAAATTGATTAATTAATAAATATGTTAGAGAGAATAAAGGATACATTTAAAAATACATAATTTCAAGGACCTTGCTTTTATTTTCAATTTTTTTTACTGGATAAGGAAAGAAAACTGATATGGACCCCGTGGCTTGATAAATGCTTATTTTGGCTCTGTCTTTGGAGCCAAGAGAATTGCTTGGGAGAGAGGGAGAGAACCTAGAGGTATGGAGATTATCTGCTTTCTGACTAATGTGCTGGACAGTGTCAGAGAGAGAAGGTGGCTGCACTGAGGCTAATAATCTACCTTCAATCAGACAAAGTATACCTAGATCACAGCACAGTGGCTGGCACACACAAAAAAGATGTTTAATCAATATTTGTTGAATTAATGAATATAAATGGCCTTCCTACTTTACCATATGCCCTCCAAGCTGCAAGTAATCCTTTGTAATTTCCTCCTTAATGCTGCCATTGGAAATTGCTTTTGCCCATGTTTAGCTGAATGTTTTAATAGAGGGAAGATCATAGCATTTGTCTAGGGTTAGGTCAACTCATGATATTTTAAGAATGACTATCCTAAATCCAGTTCATAAGAGGCCCATTTATTATTCTAACTCATAAGTATTCCCTGAATGTTTACAAAGACTATTTCCCTTCAAAGGAAAGAGATCTCATTTCTTAAATCTAATGTAGTTGCTGGAAAAGGAGCTTATTCAAGATAGAACAAAGAACTGAGCTACAGTTTAATATGGATAGGATTGCCAATATGTTATTGAGCATTTTCTGCTGGGGCTCACTTGGCTCCAAGGGCAGACAGTGCAGTAAGCACTTGCATAAAAAGTGAACAGTTAGCCTCACTGGACTGAAAGAAGGTACTCAAGTTCGCATGGCCCCAGGAGCTTAGCAAAGGGTGGTCTGGCAGAGTTTATGACATTCTTTTATGGAATAAGATTTTGGAGAACCCCTTTCTGGCATATAAAAGATGTAATTGTTCTATAGTTCCTTGAAATTCCTCAGCTAAAGGTTTAGTGTTTTTTTTTTCTTTTCTTTTTTTGGGGGGCCTAGGGATGGCAAATTACCTCAGCTAGTATGCAAGGATGAAAAGTATTGGTAATGGCTACTGGAAACCTATAATGGGAGAAGTTCCAAGGTCATATTTGGGCTCATCAAGAAAGTATTGTTATAATTTAGCAATGTCAGTTATGAGTTTTGGAATGAAGATTTGTGGCATGCCACATATTTAACAAGGCATTTTCGGGGGTTCATTTTATTATAATTTAAGTAATTGGGTCTAAAAATCCCTTTAATCTTCACATAAACTTTGTGAGGTAAGTACTGTTCTAATCTTTTCTTTTTCAGATGAAGAGACTATGTGCAGGCATATTAGGTTTCCTAAAGTATAAAGCCAATTAGTGGTGAAACTTATATTTGCAAACATACCTACCCAACTCCAGAGCCCAAGCTCTTAAGAACTATAAAATTTTCCCTAAGAATCATGGAGTGCCAATATTTAAAGCTGTTATCACTTATTTGTACCCTAGAGTGAATGAGTTTCTCTCTATTGTCCTACCTGAGATAAGAAAATATAAAAGATTAATAAGGCCGGCAGGGCTGAAGACAAACTTTAGCTACTTTATAACACTAAGACTGATTCTTAGTCTAAATATTGAAAACATAGCTTAGTATATGACTACTCTCATCAAGGAAATATAAACTATTTCTGGACAATTTTTAAGCACAGAATACAATACATCTATACCATTTATACCTTGAGATCGGATCCAAGTAGAAGTTTTATTCTCAGATGAGATTTTTCACGCTTTGAAACTTTTTATTCTAAAAGTAAAGATGTCCTGATGAGATTCTAAAGGTACATTTCATTTTCCTTAAACACAAAGTGTATTCTTTTAATGGGATGATCTCTATTTATGGAAATATATTACTACCACTTTCCCCAGGTAGTTATTTCTGTAATTAACTGTTAAAGTCATTTGTAAATATGCAATTTATAGAATCCATATAGAACAGTTTGGATTTTAACTAAAGGCAGGGAAAAATACAAAACAAAAAAGTCTTTAAATATTTTTAGATCATGTTATAAATGTCAGAATATGATTTCATTTCTTACCCGTTTTGTTTGTTGTTGTTGTTTACAGAAAAATCTGTCATTGCTCAACCAATATTTGTTTTTGAAAAAAGAGGAGAAACCTTTAAGGTAAGTTCAAGCTACTTTTCTTTTTTTTGGTTTTTACTTCAACAGAGAAAATTCTGTTTCAAGAAGCTAGCTATTCTAAATGATATCACTGCTGAGTAAGTTTATTTTTTTCTTTACTTAGCAGAGTAGTGCCTCCAGAATATTTATATAGTAGAGATTTACTGACAGTAGTTTGTTTGGCTGAAATGGGAAGCCAGTGGCCTTGTCTTAAAGCTATGCCATTTTTATTAAAATTATGTGCTTTTTGGAGTGACTTGGAAAGGGGTGGGACTGAAAGAGATTAGGAGGGCTAAGGCTCCTCATGGGTCTCCACCACCGACCGGGCATAAAATTGGGTATAAAATAAATTGCAAACTGCAATATTTGATTTTAAAAGGGATCTTAAGGACCCTGTCTGCTTTTTTCAACATCATACTGAAATCGCCTGCTTTGAAAGACAAATGATAAGCAGCATTCTCACTTTACCTTAATTAGTATTTTCTTGTTATCCATTCGTGTTTATGCGAGTAATTTATCCTACTACTCACAAAACTGACTTACTAAAGAAAAACAACCTCCAAGCCCTTATTGAAAAATCAGATTCCTAGGCCCCACCCCAGGCCAACTGCTTCAGCATCCTGAGAGTGGATGTTTCAGGATATTCATTTTAATCACGTTCCCACAAGGGATTCTTCAGTCACTGAAATATAAAACTGCTTTATTAGACTTTTCTTTTTCTTGAGTACATGCCTAGTGAATAAAGGTGAGCAGCTTTGTCTTGGCCTAACTGAACAGACCTGGCTTTTGAGAATTCTCTTATAAAGTGACAGGGTGAAAATCCGATGTAAAAACAACAAATTCTCAGCTCTCATTGGCAGCTTTGTTTCCTTCCAGAGACCTGCAGAAGAAACTTTGTATGAAGCAGCAGAACATGGTATGGTTTACATCTTGTATTTCAAAATCGATCTTTACCCAAAGAAAATAAGCAGGCACAAGCATTTTGGCACATGGCTCAGACTACATAAAACTTAATGGTTTTTCTTATGTTTAAACATGAAAGTGTTATGTACTCACACATCATAAGAGTGTACAGATGTTGTATTATAAAGTTGAATATCTGAAATTTATATAATGTTATTAGTCAATGGTACCCCGATAAATTTAATTAATAAAGATTTTAACAGAAAAATGTAGATTAAACTACAGTAGAACTCAAAATGAAGAACATTTTATTAAAACACGAGGATTTTATTATTCAAAACAAAGACGGAGGACTAATCCAGGTTAGAGTTGACTAAGGACTTGAGACAATCAAATGTTATACATGATCTTGGACTGAATACAGGACTGGGGAGAAGAATGCTGTAAGGGACATTATTAGTCAACGGACAAAATTATGGTTGGTAGGTTAGTTAAGAATGTTGTATGTTATGTTAATTTTCCTGAAATTGATCATCTTACTGGGATGATATGAGAGATGTTCTTATTCTTAGAAAATGACATATTTAGGTATAAGATGGCACAATGCACACGGCTTAATCTGAAATGATTCAGAAAAATGTGTTGATAGAGAATAATAAATCAAATGAGGCAAAATGTTAACTGGTAAATCTGTGTAAAGAGTATATGAGAATACTTTGTACTATTTTTCCAATTTTTCTGTAAGTTTGAAAATATTTCTAAATTAAAATAAAATTGAAAAAAGAGAAAAATAAAACATGGGAGCAGATCGGCTTTTGTTTTGAAATTTGACATGTGGTTCTCTGAGAAGTGATGTTAGCAACTCTAAAATCCCATGATTCTCTACTGCTTGTGTCACAACGTACCCAAAACATTCTCTGTATGATCTCAGAATACATATGAAATTTCCTGCAGAAGCCACTCATTCCTGATATTTTCATACTAGAATGATAAGCCTATCAATTTATAATCACTGAGCTATTAACCCCAATATTTAAAATTGTGCTTCAGGAGTTAACATATTATCAAGTGATAATTTATTGTACAAAAGGAAATTCTATTTATCCCCCTGTATCATTGATTGAGGATAATTTGTTATTGCAAGCAATTTTACCCTCCTTCACATTGAATTTCTTGCAGAATGTAATGGTTTTTCAAGAAAGCGCATACGGTCTTCATCTTTTACTTTGCATACTACAGGTTCTCTATCTCCAGGAGGTAGGTATACCCTTGACCACTGAAGATTTACTGTTATGTTTACTCTGAACGTGAAACTTTTAAGAAACTTTTCAAATGCATAATGTTTAAAAGTCTCCCCTTCGAATCGTGTTTATAATATATTGTTATATGAAAACAGCAGACTATAAAATGGCTTGTAGAGTGAGTCACTATTTTAAAAATGAATTTATCAACATTGGAAGAAGATTGAAAGGACATAAGCCACATTGTTAGCAACAGTTACTTTAGGTAGTGATTTGTTCCCACCCCTCCCCTCACCACTTTATATTCTGTTGTGTTTCCAAAGTTTCTGCAGTAAGTATGTATTAGCTTTGTAATTAGGGAAAACTACTATTTTCCGCTGAGTAATCATCTGCTTATATATATAGATATCTGCCTTTTAGAAAAACATTTTGTTCTAAGAACTTTATCATATAGCACTGTATCCTGAGTCAATCAGTAACTTAGATTGCTTTTCTTCTACACTCAAAGCACTCTGCTGATCCTTTTATAATCGACTGCATTGCCCTCTGCCTTGTAATACAGCTGTGCATGTACATGTCGGTCTCCTCCACTGTCAGTTCTTTGAGGTCATCTTCATGGCCGACAGTGTCTTACATGCAGTGAGCACTCAAATCTTTACTAAACTGAATGGGAATTCATTCTTAATGCTCACCAGAGGCATACTTTACATTTATTGATACAAATACATTTTTTTTCTAAATCAGTGATACAGAAAATTTTTGAAACAGCAAGAATCCAAATCAAAAGAAATACAAAAACCCACTTCCTTATTGACTTCAGTTTGCAATCTGCTTTTAGTGTTAAGCTTGTCCCAGAAGCGAATGAGATTGTCGTCCTTCACTGACCTCCCAAACTTCCCTAATTCTGGGCCAGGTATAAAGAGTTTCTAGAACCTCAGACCTGACATTCTGACTTTCCAAAATCCATTCTCATAAATGATGATCTTCCTTTCTCAGCTACTAGAAAATGCTGTGGCAAATAAAATAGAGGTCTTAGCAAAGTGCGCATGTAAGAATACCTTATGAACTGCACAAATACACAGAGTGTATTTGTTTATTTTCGGTAGGAAGTTTGAACTTGATGATTTTTTTTTTAGGATTTCATGTTTATGATAGCAATATGTTATATAAGGCAGCCCTATAAAATAACTTGCTTTATTTTACTTATTATTGTCCATCTATATGTTTTATAATATGTATAGTATTCAAAATATACAACTGTGCTTTAGATTCTTATTCTAAAATTTATGCTGTAGATTTATATTTTAAAGTTTAGAATATGATTCCTTTTTAAATTTTCACTAATTAAAACATTACTTCTTTTTATTTTAAATTTATAATGCTTTGTTAAGTAAAACTACTTTATATAATAAAATATTTAAAATCGTTGGAAGATTTTCTACATTAAAATTATTATTTGTATTCTTAGGTGTTTTCGTTTCAACTGAACAATCAACTAACTGCCTTTTCCAAGTTAAACTTGCCACTAAGAAATTTTAAAAAACGCAAATTATTCACTTCTTTTTAATTGATCCCCATCTACCCGGGAACTACTGAACATTCAAATTAATGAATTAATTATTTCAAGAATGACTGAACAACAACATGTCAGATACCTTTCGGATACAAAAGAGATATTTTCTAACAGAATAGGCTCCTTCTAAACCCTGCTGACAAGTTACAGACAAAAATAGGGGCCCTAATCCTAGAGGATTTGTTTTGTTGTATTTGTGCATAAAAAAAAAAAGGGATGGCTTTAAGTTACCTAATAACCGTTTCAATTTTTTTAATTTTTAAAATCAGATACACACACACAAAAAGAATGAATATAGGTACATTCATATAAGTAAGCACCATTTAATTTGATGATGTGCAGAATATTGGTCGTGTTGGAATGGAGAAAAATAGTACAGTTTTATATGGTCCATTGATTATTGGTTTTCAATAATAAAGATTATAAAAACAATTTAATCGAACTTTGAATTAGAGAAGCAATCTGACACCAACATTTATAATATGTTATAATATTCTGAAGAAGCAATTCTTATTCTCTTCTCATCTCCATTAATCAAACACTCAAAAGTTGCCGTTTCTACAATTTGCAACCAAGAGGTGATCTCTGAAGTATATACTAATTCTATACTTGCAAGTGCCACCACCACAGTCTTACCCCACTAACACACTGCATAGAAAAATAACCTAGGATAAAAACAACTTATTATCTTTACTTCTCTCTTCAGGTATCATTAGAATGGGAACAGGAGCAGAATTTGCTAACAGTTTTATAACATTCTACGAGAAATATATATTAATGCACTCAGAGGGTTCATTACCAATTTTGATTTTATAATCTGTAGAATTTGTCTCAGTACTCTACTTCATGATTGTAAAAACTGCCTATTCTGTTAGTGACCTAATTTTCACTTGCATTTCTAAGAGTAGACAGAATTGCGTAGCAAAACTCAGCTCGCCCTCACGCTGTTTTAGCAGAACCAGTGCTCTTGTATGCACTGCCTCCTGCTGTTAGTACCAACAGTGACATCTTCTGGTGAGTTCAGTATGAGACTGTTCAAATCCAAATCGTGTAGCAACTGACAGACACATTGTCATAGATTTAAAATTTTCTAAATATTTTTGCTTACAGTGAAGAAAAACAATGTTTTTATGACACCAACTCTTGTGCAAAGGAGTGTTGACATGAGTGGTACAGAACAAGGTATGTAGTTTTTTGCAAACATCTCAGAAATTACATTTTACCATCTATATTTTAATCTGAATATGCGTGTGGGAGGTATGGTGGTAGGGCTGAGTGACAAAACACGAAGGGATATATTTGGCAGCCAAGTCCCATAGTCAAAATAAATAGTTACGGGGTAAAAGCTATGCTGAAAGTAAGTAGTAGGCAATTTGCTGGGTATTTCGACTTTGGTTAGTTAACATTAACCCCTCATTAATGATGACTTTAGAAAATAAGCATCATTTTGTCAAAAATGTGGAGGAAGAAGCATTTCACTAAAGATATATTGACCCTTTAATTCTGTTCTCTTCAGGTCCTGTGAAACATTCTGAACATGTTCTAAGACCTGCTACTTTGCAGCCACCTCAAACTCAAAGGTGTGAAAAAATAAGGAAAACATTTGAACACCATGCATTAGAACAGTGCAAGACTAAAGAGAAAGCAAAAAATAAGGTAAGAAAACTTCCTATGATAGGACCGAGCTCAATCCCCCATCCTTCTTTTAGTAGATTGTTGTGGGCCTCACACTCAGCATTACAGGCCTTCTGAGCTTTGCACTGATGCAGAATCAACTGCCAAGCCGGAGGAACACCTGGACCAGGTAGCAAAAAACCTTCAGTGACTTTATTAAACGTGCCCTCTTAAATCAGAGAGTTGTTCCCAGGAACGAGTCTTGTGGTCTCTCTGAAGTTGTGAAGCTGAGTCTGGTATAGTGGGAACTCTTGAGGTCTTGTTCCAGGGCACTGATCCCATGTGGGAACAGGGGGAGCGATGAAGTAGCAGGGGCTGGGAGTCAGAAGTCAAAGAAATGACAGGGATTTTCTTCATCCCTGCTGGTCGACACCCAAGTGTGGCTTTGCTGGTTTAGGTCATACCAGAGATCCACTCCAAACCCATCTTCATGGATAACAGGAGCAGGGAACTACCCACACGGTGTACTTGGGAGGGCTTGGGATGCCTCTTAAAAATTCTCTCTTCAGCCATTGCAGGTGCTGAATCACTCACAGTGGGCCTTTCTAAGGAGATACTCATTTCGCTCAGGCCATGTGCATATGGGTTTGGGGTATTCTGTCACTATAGTTTTAGCTATGTCTTCCAGAAGCAGATACTTGAGAGAAATGGGACACAAGATCGTTAGGTTGGAATTTGGGACTTAATTCCATCAGTCACTTATTTCCAGCTAAACTATTGAAGATTGGTCACCTAGTGTTGTTTTGGTTTTCCATACTGAACATAAGGATGGCAACACACAGAGTGTTAAAAATACCAGTGATTTCATCAATTCAATGAAAAAAAAATCAGATTGGTACTGATCCTACCCCTGCCACTATCTATGTTTTCATTCTTGGAAAAAGCACCCAACCTTCTCTTTATTACTGAAGTGAGGGAGTTTAGGTCGGTCACATTTGCAACATTTTTATATTTTAAAATCTTTTTCTTTGTAAGATATGATTTCATGAGACCTATTGTAAATTTTAAAAATCATTTTATTATTTATGCATGGTTTATAATGTGATTTTTATGTAAAACATGCTTTAAATTTTTAAATCAGTATAGTATTAAAACTTCATTTAAATATAATCTAGTAATCATCACCATATTACTTAAATTCTTTTATCTATTTAAGAAGTGATGTTTGTTTAATTTTTTTAAGTTTATAAGAAAAAGTATGATGTGTTGACTAATTTCTAAAATGTTATTATATTGCATTTGATTTTGGAACAGCATGTATTATAAATTATAGATTAAAAAATTTACTACATGTTATGATATCAAAAGTAGATAATATTTCCTCTTTGGCATGATTTTTTGAAATCTTCATTGCATGTTTTAAAAATAAAATGTAATATATTTCTTGCATTTCCTTCCTAAATGATTAAGCATAAGAGAACTTTTCAGACTATTGTTTGTAATCATTTCTTCTTGAATAACTTATTAAGAGTATGAATAGAACTTATTCCTAATTAGCGAAGCCTAATGGGATATGCCCATCATTGAATTTTCTGTTTAATAAAACTAAATGCTATGTAAGAATTCTGACAAAATAAATATAATTTATAGGTCTAGTGAAAATTATCTCCAGGTGAATTTTATAGGACCATTATTTTTATGTTCCTTAAAAGCATAATCAGAACAATTTTTACTCATCCTATCATTAATCAATGGTCACTTATTTTGTATAATTTAAACAATATATGCCTAATAAAAAATATCTTAAGCAATGTAAGAGTAAAAACTACCATTTTGGGTGAGAGATAATCCTCTGAGTGACTGAGTCATGAGCATGTATTCTGATTTTTACTAATCAATGACACATACTCTGTTGATATATATTTCTCAGCTCTCAAATTCTGTTATAAAGGGGGAAATACTCAAAATTATTTCCATTGGTTGATATAAAATTAAAGTTGAAACAGACCCCATCTATATTTAAAGACATGAGCTTCTTACATTTTTGCAAATCTCTGGAGAGGGAAGGGAGGTGTCCACAAAACACTGGAGACACTAGATTGGATCATTTATAGGTTTCCTTCCAGCTCTAAAGTTGTCTGCTCCTTCATTTATACATTAAATGCAGGTGTGTAAATACACGCACACACACACACACACACACATACACACATACCTCAAAGTCATTGATTAAGTTACCAGTCGAAAGTTTCTAGGTGAAGAGATGGTTTCCTCTTACATTGGTTGGTGGTGATGGTGAAGCTCTTAGGGTGTTTCCAAAGATTAAATCATCCTGCAAGATAGATTTATTAGTCTAGAAATGAGAATTAACACACTTAGTTAAAAAGGTGAAAGTAACAAAAAGAGTGAGGTTTCTGAATATTATGACTAAGTATACAATCTTTGGTGTTGGACCCAGGCTCAAATGTCAGCCCCATTCCTGGCTCCCCAGGCCTAGCCAAGTTATTTAAACTTGTTAGGTCAGTTTATTTATTGATTCAAAGTGGACAATAGATGAACAAAGGATATAGATTTGTTGTGAGAAATAAATGAGGTAATGCACATATAATGCTTAGGGCAATATTTGAACATAGTAAATTTTCAGTACATTTAACTATAATTATTGTTTTCTTGCCTGATGTTCCTTTAGTAAGCAACTTAAATAAACTCTTTGATGGATTTCTTTTCTTTCAGATTTCTGAGAGGATCTCCTGTTTGCTAAGTGAAAATTTACCAAGTGCCAGAATTTCAGCCCAGCTCTCTACTAATCAGAATGTTTTGGGTGCTATATCAGTAGGGTAAGTTAATGAGGAAAAAAATTGTGCTGTCTTTTCATTCTTGTTTATTTTTATCATTATAACCCTTCACGGAAAATAATATTCTGATATTGTAGAGCTGGATTTCCAAGATTTATGTTTGAAAGAAGATTTTTATAAAGAATACAAGTTTAAAATGCTTTTCAAAATGCCAGTAATATTTAAATATCAATATATTAATAGTGGATTGTTTCCACTGTCTCATTGACTTGGATAAGAACATTTCAAATGGATATAGCTAAATTTTGATTTAGTTAGGCATTAATGATCTGGCTGATAGATTATCCCTTTCTCCCCTTTCTCTGGCATTCTTTTTTGTCCTCTTTTAAATTATTTCTGTCATTATTTATTATTTATTGGCATAGGTTAGATAGACAACAAAGAAAGCAATATAAATATGCAAAATGAAAGTTAATATTTACTAGTATCATCAGTGATGAAGGCATGTTTGATCTGAGAGAAGATTAAGACTAGCCATGGACATAACTGAACTCACGTGATTAGGGCCCGTGCAGGTACTGAAGCACTCACCTGCTGTGCACACTGGGGACACCGTGAAGACTCTGGAGTACATCTAGCTACAGATAGAGGGCTACATGTTTTTTAGTTTCTCGTCATGCAAAACACTTTTAACATTTAAAAAAAAAAGTGTCTAGAAGGAAAAAAACAAATTAAGCCAATGCACACTCAAGTATAACTGATAGACTGACTTAGCTTTGGCCCTGGAGGCCACTGGTCTCTGAAAGCATTGGCCACTTGAGGAAGAGGAGAGTGGAGATTAGAGATTGGAGAGTCTTTGCTGGAAGAGCAAGAAGATAAGGGTTGGGAAGCCCTCCTGGTTGATCACACAGCTAGTACAGTGATGGATACAGAACTCGTTTGGACTGATCTCAGCCTATATTGAAACAGCTGTCAAATACTTCAAAAATATATTCCTGAAAGCACCTATCTCAATTTTTTCTTCTTTCTCATTAATTTCAGATAAACACAAGTTAACCGTAGATGTTTTTGTATAAATCTATTAAAACATCTGATAATTTCATGTGCTAAGGTTTAAAATGGCTTTATCTACCAATTTAAAATAGCAAATGCTTATTTCTTTTCCTTAGATGTCAACCAAATGAAGATAAGTATTCTTTCAAAAGCTGCAGTTCTGATTTTATTTTTGGAGAAAACATGGTAGAAAGAGTTTTGGTAAGATTTTTGGCAACTGTTTCTATTATTATACAGGGAGCTGTCACTTCAAATTCCTGGAGACAAATTAATTAAAACAATGTTAAATTGGAGCATACTCTTTAACTCTGGGTTCAAAAGCACATTTTCTTTCTTTAACTGGAAAAATTCTCCTGGGAAGCTAGTTCTAGTTGTTAGAATAATTGACAGAAACTCACACAGGAAGAGAATTGTATAATTATAACATTATTACTGATAAGAAGTATTAAATAGTTCTTGACTTGTGTTAAACCAAAGGTACCCAAGGAAATCCAAGAATTATCTGTAATAGATAAGCTCAAATGATATTTTAATATAGTTTTTCAATAGCATTCTTTGTAACAAGATGCATTTAAAATTACTTGTTAATTTTTTCTCATTAATCACAACCCTCCCCTTCAAGCTCGTAGATTGAAAAGCATTATTATAACCCTTGGGGTGGGGGTCAGGGGTG
Organism: Pteropus vampyrus; assembly: GCF_000151845.1. Classification (NCBI taxonomy): domain Eukaryota; kingdom Metazoa; phylum Chordata; class Mammalia; order Chiroptera; family Pteropodidae; genus Pteropus; species Pteropus vampyrus. The sequence continues at coordinate 142,042 of NW_011889279.1, read as the reverse complement.
GCTAGCTTTAAGAAGAAAATTATGGTACTTTACTTCCCTAGGGGAATATACTTGCCAAGTGGAAACCCCTGACTATTATTATCATCATCTTTGTTCAATACTGAGCATCCTCCTGCATAAGGCAGTTGTTGCTCTGCTCTACTTAGGGCATGTTTCTAAAACAGCATCATCTACAATGGGGAATTACACAGCAAAGTGAAAATTGTGGAGCACACATGCCTATGGTTTCATCCTGTCCAACACCTCTTCATACTCTTTCCAGCTTTTACCCAGGCCGGAACCTTGGCTAAGATAGGCCAAGGTGGCTAGCTTGTCTTATGGCTATTAGTTACATAAAGGACCCCAAGAAGGCTGTAGAGATTT
>NW_011889279.1:108707-140399 GCF_000151845.1 Pteropus vampyrus | reverse complement strand
TTATTATTACTATTATTTTAAATGTAGTAGATAGAGTGAATTGCTGGGAATACTGAGATACCTTGAAACAGAGATGACAGTTGCTCCTCCTTCCCAGGCCTCAGGTTAGCCTGGTGGTAGCGAGGACCTGGTGTTAGTTTAAAATAGCTGCTACCTCTTTTGGAGCCTCTTAACTTCTCGCATTGTCCCTAGAACTAATCCCACCTGCTGTAGGCTGGTGGTCAGTGGATTATGCTTCCTTGCTTCCTGAGGATCAGAACCAAGGTTCTCAAATGATAGGGAGGAAATTACCTGTTCGGCACATAGGGAGCCCCTCAAAACAGAGCAGCTGGGTTTCTTTGCCCCCATGTTGAAACAGAAGAACAAAGGTATCTTTTGGCTTACTGCAAATGTATGAGGAAAAATTAAATAATATGCCTTTCCCTCCTACCTAGGATACTCAGAAAACCCAGCCACAACTTGAAAATGATTCCAATGCCAAGGAAAAACCATTTAAATCCACTTTAAAATTTCCTATCAACTCTCCAAACTCAAGTAAGAATTATTTCATCTGTAAAACATTCAACTAGTTTATTTCCTGTTTTCCCCTGTCATTTGTTTAGTATCTATAAAGTAAAAAAACAATAGTCTAGTATTTTAAAATTTATTGGTAAAGATTAAAGCATATAAATATTGTCACGTGACATAGAAGGTTTTTAAAATTTTTGAGTAAATGATATGAGGAATCAATACAGAGATTTACCTAAACTCAAACACTGTGGCTTTTTGGAAACATTCATTGTTATAAAAAGCTAAGGAGATATGTATGTTAATAGTGGCAACAAAGAACAAAGTGGAGAAAATGGGGCTTTTTATGTGTTTTTTTTTTCTCCCTATTTATTCTCTTAGGACCAGACTCTATTAAAAAGATATCTCTAATTGAATCGGCTGCTGCCTTCTCTTCTAAATCATCACAAAAGTGCTTGCTGGAGAAAATTGATGTAATAACAGGGGAGGAAGCAGAATATAATGTGTTAAAGGTTTGTATATCATGTATTGCTCTTTCGGGTAGCACTTACATACATATAAGAAAGTTACCATCACCAGGACATTTTAAAAAATAAAGGCAGACATATAGTTTTCAAGAAAACTAGGCTGCTTAAATAAAAATGTTGGACGCTTACAAAGATTAAACCAATTTTTTGTTGGATTCTTACATGTATACATGTAATTTGCGGGAAAATGGGTTGTTGGTCCATTCACATTAGTCCCTTAGGAAGAAGACAGCTCAGGACCCTTTCTTAAAGTAATTTTGACCTGTATTTCATACTTTTCAACCTGCTTTTGTAATCAGTGCTATTATCATATGATTTAAAAATTCTACTTACACTGAAGGTTTTAAAATGCTGATAAGATGAATTGATTTTAGTTCAAAATAGTAAAAAATTTTGTTTTCTTTTTGAAAGTTTTTAAGTTCTGAATTTCATATAAATTAAGAATTTCACATATGAAGTATACAGTATCACACATAGGATTTGAATGTTGAGTGGTCTAGATTTCGGAGTGAGCATCTGAAAGGTAATTACTACAACTTAATCATTTTTCAACAAGGCACGGATTTCTCTTTGTCTTCCTACATCTGTTCTTCCCCAAACCCTCTTCTTTCCTTGTCTCTTCCCCCATGGTCTACTATACATTTATTATAAAAGTGTCTCAAAGCTTAACTCTCAGATCAGATTAACCCTGGACTTATTGAAGTAATCACCAGGGGTGAGGCCCTGGCATACTGTATTTTTAACTAGTAATCTAGGTGATTCTTGAACACAATAATATTTGAGAACCACTGGTAAACATTCAATTATAGTAGGGTACTCTGGTATCACTTCCTAGTTCTTATGCCATGGACTTTGAAATTTTTTAAGCATACAAATAGTTCCATGATTTCTTTACTTTCAAATAAATTATAGTTCAAATAACATTACATTTAAAAGTTGGTATATATATAGATATACTGTTAAGTGAAAAAGCCAGATACTGAAAGTATGTATGATAGTCTACCATTTATAGAAAAAAAAAAAGGGGGGGGGGGGGGACATATGTATGTATTGTCTCATGTATACATACATACAAATATCTTTGGAAAGATAAACAAAATATTAGCAATAGTGGTTACAATCGCAGGGGGTAGAAATTGGCAGATGGGAAACTAGGGTTGGGGAGAGACTTCTTACTTTTTTACAGCTTTTTGCTTTTCGATATTTGAACTATTCAAAATTCATGTTTTTAAAAGTTAAATAAAATTTAAAAGCTGATGTATAAATCACTAACAAAGGTTATTCCGCTAAGGTTACAACATAGGAAAGAATTTGCTTTGAAAAAACAATGTTCTATCTATTTGACATTTTAAAAAATTGTCCTTCAGATCAACTGCAAGCTTTTTATATTCAACAAAACAACACAGTCCTGGATTGAACGGGGCAGAGGAGCTTTGAGATTGAATGATACACCAAGTAGTGACAGTGGAACATTCCAGTCAAGACTAAGTAAGGAATCATTTTGTAAAGCAAGACACTATTTTTCAGGGTAAAGTTTCCCACATAGGTGCATATCCTTTTCTGGAGATGTCTTATAAAATATGTCAATAAATCAGACTGTGAAAACAATATTATTTCTAATGTGCTATAGGAACCTCCTGGTTAGAGTAGGCTCCAACATTAGACTACCGGATTCCAGTTCTGGCTCCCCACTAACTAGTCACCTTTGACAAGTTACTTAACCTCTTTCTGCCCTAGTTGTATCGGTATTAGTCTATGACTTACTAAGCAGTTGTGAGTATTCAGTGAGATGATGCAAGTAGAGCACCTATGACAGAGCCCAGCACACATCTAAATAATTATCTCATTATTATTTAAAGGAATATGATGCAAATTACTTTACAAGTAAAAAATAGTTTTTCTGAAAGAGGATATTCGCCCTATAATTTACCCTTGCCATTCTAAACATAGTGTGTGGGTTGGGATGCGGGGTCAGTTTCCAAAGAAATGAATGTGCATGGTTATTGAATCCTGCAGACAGAGTGATGGTTAGAATCATCAGTCAAGTTAAAAGACTCAGGAGGTTTTGGGCATCCAAAAAGACACACTGGCCTTTGTTCAGAGGCCCAAACCAAGAGTGAACCCAGGCAGAGATCTGAGTTGAGTGGATAGGTTTGGTTTATTGGTCAATGCTGGGTGGTCAAAGCTGTGGAGGAGACCACAAATAGAAGTTGGATCCAGGTATAAGGATATTTGTTGAGTTTCAGATTTCAAGGTCAAGGAATGGGTAAGGAATAGAATTCAGTGTCTTCAGTCTGTAACTGGCAAACAGGTTTCTAAATAACCCAATCGAGCATTATTCCTAAGGCAGATGCTAGTTGTTTTCTACTCTGGTTTAATTCCACTCCTTCTGCTGTCTGCCAAAAAGAAACCACAAAACAACTTTTCTTTTTATTATACAGGTAATACATGTTCATTATAAGAGACAAAATATGGATTAACAAAAGGAAAAAAATTAAAATCACTCATAGGCCTATCTTCCTGTGATAGACTCTGTTAATAGAATATATTCTTCTAGACTTTGTTTTCTAGGTATATAAATGTATACGTATATTGAAAATTTGTGATTCATGGTGTTTATATTGGTTTATAAGCTATTTTTTTCTTTTATATAGTAGACCATGATCACCTTTCTTCATCATTAATTATCTTTCTTCAGTATTCTTAATGAGGTTATAACATCTTGAACAGTTATACCATCATTTACTTAACTAATTCCATTTTCTGAATGCTTAAAGTTTTTATTTCAGTTTTCTCTATTTTAAACAATTCTTGGATAAGTTCTTCAGACTACTAGGTCCTTAAAGGAGTTCTAAAATTTTAATTATTTTTCATATTATAGTACAAAAGTATAATTACAGTATTTTAACCTAAGAAAAAAGTCCTTTAACATTATAAAGCCCAATTTGAAAACCAAGTTATAATCTAGTCAAATAACAACTTAATAGTGAAAATACAGTCTGAAAAACAACTGAAAGATTTACTTTGCTTTCAAAAATGGCAAATTCCCTTGGAAGGTTAAGGAATCAACTGTTGTACAGTTCGATATATTCACTTTCCTATTTTAGTTATGCGCAATCAAGGCAGCCTGAGGCTGATTCTCAATAGCAAACTCTGGGCTCAAATGGAGATTCAAAGAGCAAACTACAAAAATTTACGAATAATGGCGACCGATTTAGAAGACTATAGCATCAAAGTGTTTTTAATTCAGGTAAGTAACAAATTTCAGTGATCGAGGATTACCCACCCTATTATATTTTCAGATCTCTGCAATTACTAATTTGTTTTATTTCTATTTTATAACAATAGCCTGTACCATTGGCTAAAAAGTTAGCCATTCATTTTGGTTGTTTATAGTCTAATATAAGACCTAAATTTTATATGAAATCTAGAGATTAACACCAAAATCTATAGTAATCAACTGGTACCTGTCCCAAAACATTTGTATTGCTATATGCAATCAAACCTTTACATCTTTATTATTGAAATTATGTCAACAATCTTACTAAGTTACCAAAGGGATTATTGCCAAGATTGGCTCCTAGGAAGCCAGCAGAATCCTGATGCTTATACTGAATGCTGAAATTGTGAAGGTTTTGAGATCACTGGAATCAGTGAGAAATGGAAAAACACAGGGCTGGCTAGGTAAAAGAACCAATCCAACAGCAAATTCCAATTCTGGACATGAGTCAGTCTCCAAGGTAACAGGATGGGAGCATAGCTTTAGCTGTCTCTTGCAGAAGGAATGCTTGACCTTAAATACAAGACATCCAGGCACAAGAGAGAGAGAGCTGGCAGAAATCAGGACAGAAAAAAGGCTAGGTTTCCTCTGTGGGCTGAGCCCCAGAAGACTAGAGAAGACTGAGCATCCAAGTGATTCAGGCTGACAAAACAAGTAAATTAGCTTCCATATAGTAATGGATAAAAAGTTGGCAAATGACCATTGATGAAAAACTAAAGGTTCTATTAACTACCAATATGTGTACTGTTAGGTGTAAGTGATATTGAGAATTAAGATGTTAGAGTGAGGTGATGCCCAAATCCAGTTTACCATTTAGAGAGGTAATGCTTGATTGTCTGCCAGGCCAGATACTCCTGGCTTTGAGTGAGTCAAGTAGCCTGCCTGAGACTGAGACTAAGACTGAGACTGTTATCTATAATTAGATTCTGCTGCTCAATATCTGACCCATGCTTTTTAATTTGTAGGATTTTTTTTAGAGATAAGCAAACAAAATGCAAATAAAAATCACCCAAAATTCCACTCCCAGAGATGGTCACCTTTAATGTTTTGGAATTATACTATATTTTAGTATATGTGTGTGTATACATACATGTGTACCATACTGTATATACTGTATAATCTTTAAGCAAGTTATTTAGTCTTCTTTAACCTGATTTTACTCATCTGCCAAATGAAGATGATAATAATATACTTTATAAAGTGGTTAAAAAAAGAAAATTTAAAAAGACAAAAATAGAAAAAGAAAAAACACCAGAAAAAGAGAAAACAAAATAAAGGAGTTAAGATTAGATAGCTAATATTAGATTGTAAATACACATATGTAACCTTTTCACTTATCAGTGAAAATGAGTGTTTTCGTGTCATTAAATATTTGTTCATCCTTCAAAAATTCTTTTAACGGGTGAAAAGAATTCTGTTCTGTTTTGCACTATAATTTATTACATTAATCCAACTTTGTTAAATACTTAGGTAATTTACTGTTACATTATTATAAATTTTTTAAGGAGGCTGCGAGGAACTCTAGTATACATATATGTTCTTTTTTTCTTGGAAAAAGGTTTTGACTTGTGTTGACAAATTTCTCTCCAGAAAGACTGAACCAATTTTCATTCTTATCAGTATTTTCTTATGGTACTTCCTAAGAATTACAATTTATTAAAGCAAATTTGTTATTAAAAAAATATATCATTGCTCTTTTGTTTTTAACTTCTTGTTCTGAGTTTCTTAAATGAAAACATCTGAGTGAATTTGGCAAAAGGAAATAAATATATTGACTAGTGAAAGGTATATTTAAAATTTAATGTAAGAAAGTCAAGGTAGCAGAATAGTATTTATATTTCAATTACAAATACTCTTTCAGTATTTGTTACTAATTAACTTACTAAAGAAAAATTATACCTTGGACATGATATAATATTAAATTAGTTGAGTCAACAAATGTTTACTCAGTAACTACTCTGTAATATCTAATGCAACATGAGACACAAAAATATTTTATTGTATTTATATTTTAGTTTTTTCCCCACAAGTATTTAAGGCAACTTAAGACCATGCATATGAAAAAACATAAGTTAAGATCCTTCTCTCAAAAGTTGGCATACAGTTGGTTCAACCTTGAGTTGTTGGCTTTTAAATGTTTGATGGCTCCCTGGAGGGTTAGCAAAAAGAAAATTTTCCCAGATTTTTTTGGAAATTATAAGAGACAAAAAATGTAAACTACTGCCATGTTACCTTAAAGAGCACAGACTCAGATGACGAAAAAGTTTGATTCAAGTCCCAGCCAATTTGCCATTGTACCTTTCTGAGCCATAATTTCCTCATAGGTAAAAAGAAGAGGGAAACAAGTATATGTCGAATACCTATGCTATGTGCTTTTGTTAATACAAATGGAATACATAAAACCACAGTTTTATCACATGGATTGAATTAAAAAAATAATCACAGTTAATATTATACCAATGGTATTGTTACCATGATCTTTTATATTAATAGAAACCATAAAAATAGCATAAAAAGTATTGAAAGAAGAACTTCTGATATGATACAATATCATAGACTGCTCTAATGAATTCTCCTTTTCCACAGAACTATGTGGCTTACAGGGAAAGTGATGTACGTAAGAAAAGTGATATAAAGGAAATAGAAGTTTTTTCACCCCGTAATACTATAATTTTCTACAGTGTAAAATAAGAAGAATGGTCTTTTACAAACTGAAATTCAAACAAATTTTAAATCACAAAATTCTACTTTATCAGTTTAAAATGCACATATCGGGACCTCTTATAAAATCATCCACTTTAAGATTTAGTTTGGTTCAAGATAAATTGACTTTTTATCCAGCAGATTTTAGGGTTATTTACATTCTAGATTTATGCCATATAATTCCTTCCTTACTAATAGTGAAAGATTAAAAACTCATAAAATGTGGCTATTATTCAATTATTTATATTCCTAACAACTTAGTTTTCCTTATGCAGGCCAGCGCCAAAGATACAGGATATCTGTATGCAGCAATACATCATCGCCTTGTTGCACTCCGAAGCTTCGATAAGCAGAAAGACGGAAATCAAGCTGAAAGCCAGTCAGAAACAGTCCTCCAGCAATTAAACTGTGATAGCTGTGATGAGGATGAGGATGATTTCATTGAAGTCACTAAAAATAGATCAGGTAAATAACTTTTTTTTTGTTAGGTCAGAAGTTTAAGAAAAAAAATCTTATGCACAATCCTAACCTCCGAAATAAATTTTTAAAAAGTGGAACTGATATGTTTTAAGTGGGTTGGGGAGGGTTAGAGCCCTAGCTGTTTGAATCCAAGGAGTGGGTTTGAAAATTTTCAATATGTGGCCTTCATTAGGATATTACCAAAACTCAGCCTCATCATGATGCCTGCATATCATCTGCATATAAATTGCATAAAAGACCATATTTGCAGTTTAAAATATTACATTGCTACCCTGAAACTAACCATTTATTCATATGTCTTTTCACTTGTTCTCATTTGCCTATTATTGGCTATAGTAAAAGAAATTATAAATACTTGTAATGAAGCCACCAGGCAAATATGGCTTGAAACACCAAAAATCCTGTTTATTCCCCTTTTGGAATCTTTATTTTCAAAGACTTCCTTTGCCTGGGGCAGAAAGTATTATTTCTTTTATTGTGTCAAGATTCGTGAATTGAGCAAGGCTGAAGTGGAACCAGTAATGAACAGGCTTCTAGGTTTCAGTGCTTGTCCTGATAAGTGAATTTAAAATAAAAGTTCATTATTATTTTTGGAGAAAAACATCGTCAAGGAAATAATAAGCACAGCTTTGTTATATAGATGTAGCTATTCTAATAAAGTCATCTAGATATTTTCAATAATATTTCATTTACCCATAAATTCTACTCTATGGAGAACTAGGTAATATAGTGTGTTAGCAAGCAATTTTCCAATTTTTAATTATTTTAAATCTCAAAGCTGCTTTAATCATACATAATTTAAAAACCCATCAAAGACCATGAGCAGAACTTCATGAAATATCTTCCTTTGCCTAATACTACAAATGTAATCAGGAGGAAAAATGCACAAAACATGCAGGTCAGGATCATAAACTGCTTGACTCAGTGAATGAGAGAACTAAGTAAATATTATTTTCCTTGTTATTATTAAATAAATGGCTAATTATTCTTTGAAATGTATGAAATGTATATTATCTTTTATATTATTATGTTTATATCATCAACAATAAAATGGGATCTATTAGAAAATCAGTTTGTATCCATTAAAAACGTTAACTTGAAAGAAGGATTAAATAGCAAAATTCTCATCAACAAATGACCTGTATATAAAATCTATATTTTATTATATTCCATTTTAGGAAAGAGTAATATGCAACTATCTTTGTACAAGATGAGAAACAATGAAAGTAATGCAAAGTAAATGTCAGCCATATGAGCACCATCCCCTTCCCCTGCCATTTTCCCCTTTCATTTAGTACCTCTCCAGGAGATGTCGCATACAAATACAGAAATGTTATGAAAGTAATAAAAAGTCTAATTTTTAAAACATTGTTGCCCATGAATTAAGAAAGGGTTTAATGATCTGAAAATGTTTAATGATCTTAAAATTAGGAACATTTCTAACTGTTACTTATAAAAATATAAATTCTATATATTTCACTTCTTCACCAGTAAGCATATTCATGAGTATTCATGTTCAGTTGTATTCAATATTAAATCTAATCTGAATATACCATTGTATAACAAAATATTTTAAATTTATATCACAGATCCTTCCCGGTGGACTCACAGACAGTCGGTTGCCTGTTCATGAGTGCTACATACTATAAACATGATATCTACAAAAAGATTTATCACCCTACTGAAAATGCTAAACCATCCTAACTAAATGAGAAGATCCTATTCATTCCTCGAAGAGTTTTTATTAAAAAGTTCATGAAATATAATTTGTTGGAATTAAAATTTTTCTCTTGTAGTCTAATAATTCTGAGGTTTTACATTTTAATTATTGTGGAGAAAGTGAAGAATTTAAGAAACACGTGGACTTCGGAAATTCCAAATTTATTATTTTTGAGGAAGTTAATTTAGAATAGGATTTGATAACTAATTTGGACTATTCATCACATTGATGGATATCATAGTTAAAATTATAAATTGCTGAATTTGATAAATATCTAATCGAAATATTTATTTTCCAATCATACATTGGCCGTAAAACAAATATTTTACAAAATTTTCAGTCATTTCTTTGAAAACCACTATAACTGCCTAATAACATTTCATTTAATTGTGTTCTCTTCTGGGAAATGTGTATTCTTATTTAGCCTTTGGATTTCCTTCCTTTAAAGGGAGTATTTGTTCTTGGACTTGTAGCCATTGTACCTTGTATATTCTTGACTCACAGTCAGTATCTAATAGTTTTTGAAGGAATGAACAAAAATACATTACCTATGTACCAAAACACTAAATATACAAAAAGTAAAATATTTTAACTTGTTCTTTGCTTTATTTATAAAATTAAATTATCATTAATATTTGAGTAGGTGTGACTAGAGACCTTTAAAAAAAAAATCATATGTAGCCAAATGAATTTTTTCTTATATGCCATTATTATGGTAGACTACAGTAAGTTCAACAATCACACAACAGACTTTGATGCTCTTTTGATTTTTGTTTCAGAAACAATGAATTACACTAGAAAATTAGTCTCAGTACTTACTAGCTATGTTTCATTTTTTAGTCCAGTGTGATCACTCATAGCTTCAAAATGACTTTCGATCATGAGCCCTAAACAATTCCTGTTAGAGGCATCTTAGTGTGCGTGAGCCGCCATAACAAAATATTACAGACTGCGTGGCTTAAACAACAGAAATGTACTTCTTACAGTTTTGGAGGCTGGGAAGTCCAAATTCAAGGTGCTGGGAAGGTAGGTTTAATTCTGAGGCCTCTTTGTTTGCAGGGGGCCACCATCTCACTGCATGCTCACATAATCTCTTCTTTGTGGGAGCATCTAACTCTAATTACCTTCCAAAGCCCCATCTCCAGATACCATCGTATCGGGTGTTAGGGCTTCAACATATGAATTTTGCAAGAACATAAACATTCAGTCCATAACAAGGGGACAAGGGTCACAATTCTAAAATGATTTCTAAAAAGGTTTTGATATTTGAAAACTATGGCATTGAAGGTTATTACAGTATCTGGTAAATGTTTAGCCTAATAAAGACATGATGTATGTTTTCAAAAATTAGACGATTGCCAAACTTTTAAATTGCTGCCGATCTAGTGGCTATAAAAGGCTATTTCGCTATTACTTTAATTTGTATCAGAAATAAGGATTTCTGATAAGATAGATATCTTTCAGATATTTATTCACTGCTTGTGTTTCTTCCAAGAAATTCCTGTTCACAATCTTTACAAAGATAATCATGTCATTTTCTCCTTTTAGTGGCTTCCTTGCATATATGAGCTACAAGCCAAGTTCCTAAGCATGGCTATAATACTTTCCATCTCTTTTGCTCTGTCTACCTCTCTAGCCTCACCTCCCACTGTTGCCCGCTTCCCTCTAAATTCTCTAGGAATTCAAAACTGCTATTTCATTGCTCCACACCTTGTGAAATTCCTTTCTCACTGTTGCTGAGTCTGGCTAATATCTGTTCATTCTTTAAGGCTTGGCTCATGACATTTCCAGAAAGATTTCCCTAACTCCTCTTAAGCTGTTAAGACTGATTCCTCCACATTCCTATAGCATTCTGTACATAATTCTACCATTGCATAAAACTTTATGTTCCTTTAGGGGGAAGACTACCTTTTATTTATCATTTTATCTCCAGCCCTAGTAGGGCGTTTGACCCATAGCAGGCAATCAAATATAATTTGATCTCCAATGACATGTGTTGTGTATATAAGGCTCAACAGGAAGATAGAAATAAGGATTTGAAGCTCACTCAGTACAGTCTGGGGTGAAGGTACTGGTGGCAGCTAAAGTCATGGAAGGGGAAAGGGGCTAATATTTGCCAAGTGTATACTTTGTAATGGGCACGTATATATATTTACAACTTTACAAAGTAGCTATTATACTTTATACAGGAATAAGTAGGACAAAGGTTGACTAAGTAATAAATGGTAAAGCTGGGTTTGAATGAGTCTTTTTAAATCTAAAGTGCAAGTTCTTTTCATTATACAATACTGGATGAACTCATGCAGAAGAGTGGGGGCGGGGAGAGAGAGAGAGAGAGAGAGAACATGAGAGTGTGCACGAGAGTGAGCACGAAAGAAGGGAAGAAAAAGGAGGGGAAAGGAAGAGAGGGGATAGATCCTGGAGGGATAGATCCTGAAGACTAGCTTAGAAAGAACCCAAAAAGGGAACAGAGAGATGGAAGGGACACTATCAGGGATTTGGTGTGTTGGAAGCCGGAGTAAAAAAATTCAAGAGGAAATGATAACCATTTCAAATGCTGCATAAAGATCAAGTTATTTAAGGGCTGAATAATGTCTTCTGAGTTTACAATCAGATCTTTGGTCACTTTGGAAATAGTAGTATTGAGTGAAATGGTGGGGAGAAATGATTACAACTGGTTTGGGAATGAATAGGAGGCGGAGATGCGGCAATGATGAACAGATTACTCTTTCAAAAATCTTAGCTTTAAAGGGAAGATAGACAACATGTAAAATGCTAGGGCTTAGAGTTGGTTTAAATTTTTTTCAGATGTCATAAATATGAGTATGTTTAAATAATTAGTAGGAAAAACCAGTAGAAAGGGAGAATTAAAGATATATTAAAGAGGATAAGTTGCCTTCAATATGCTCAACACTCCTAAGCCAGATCAATCGTCATCAAACACTGCTTTCAGGATTCTTCTTACGAGTTAAAAGCCCACAAAACACTAACTGCTAGCTACAGAATAAAGTCCAAATACTAACAGTCTTAACCCCTCACACTTGCCTTACTTTTTCAATCTTATCTCTCCATCTGGAAATGCTCCCCTGGCTCAGACTCCTCCACCTCTTCAGAGACTACACACCCTTTTTTCTCCCTTTGGGCTGTTTTTTGGTGATCAGCAAGGGCCACGACCGAGTAGTCCCACAGGGCCCCATGCTTACATGGGTCCAGTGCTCTGCATACTGCTTTGTTGTCTTGAAATTCTGAACAACCTCTGAACAAAGGGTTTCGCATGGTCTTTTAATACCAGGCCCTGCAAATTATGCAGCCAGTCGTGGGTCAGTACCCTAAGACCCTAGCTCAGCGTTGTAAATATCAGCCATCCAATATGCGTTAGTTGAATGAACGAACAAAGCACCTAGTCTCATGAGCAATAATGAAAAAGTATAGACTTATGTGGTCTAGACTTAGGTGCAATAATGGGAAAGGACCGTACCCCAATAAGGAAATGCGCGACACATGCCTTCCCGCCAGGTGCTCAAAACCCCACCCACAGTTCCTGCGCCGCCTCAGATCGGTTCCAGCTGGATTCTTTCCGGCAGCTCAAACACCAAATAGGATCCCAGCGTTTCCCTTGGATGCAGCCAATTCCCGCAGCTCTTCGGGCTCCGAAACCGCAGCGGGCTCTGATTGGCTGACAGGGTTGGGCGGGGGCTGATTGGCTGACAGAGTTGCGGGCGGGAGAGCGCCCGCGGGGAAGGGGGTGGAGCGGGAGGCTGTCCCCCAGGCGGCGAAGCGGCCACTGCGCAGGCGTCAATGGAAACGGATACACACACAAACAAAACCCACCACCCTGAGGCCTCCGGCTCTTCCCCGCCCACCTTTACCTCCGGTGGGCGCTCCCCTCTCCCAATCGCCTGGCTTTCCCCGCCCCCGTCAACGTCCGGGCACGTCCCCCTAGCGGCGCGGGCCACGCAGGGCCCTGTACTTAACCTCTGGCCAGCGGGCGCGAAGTTAGAGGCCGGGACGGCGCGGGCGGTGCGCACACGTGGGGGCAAAGAGCGGGGCTGGGAGCCCAGGCCTGCAACGTCCGCCGGGCGGACGATGACTTGCTACCGAGGCTTCCTGCTGGGCAGCTGTCGTCGCGTGGCGGGCGGCCGGGCGGCGGCGCTGAGGGGCCCGGGCGCGGGAGGCCCGGCCGCGCGGCCGAGGCTCGGCGGGGACGCGGCGGCCGGCGGCACCTGGGGCAGGGTCAGTCGCGCCAGCTGGCGGGCTGTGGTAGCCGCCCCGACGGCGGCTTCCGCCCGTCCCGGGTGGTAGTGGTGGCCAAAACCACCCGGTACGAGTTCGAGCAGCAGCGGTACCGTTACGCGGAGCTCTCGGAGGAGGACCTGAAGCAGCTGGTGGGTCCCGGGGGCCTCGCCGTTGCGTTTGGGCTCGGCCCGGCCGCGGAACGACCCTCCTTGCCGAGGCGCCCTAGATGCTATGCCCGCCCCGCTCGCCGTCCCCCACTGCCTCTGGCTTTGCTCGTAGGTCCTCCCCCCACCCCATCGTGTGTGTGAGAGAGAAAATGAGGAGGGAGGAGGTCTATAGTGTTCGTGCAGAGACCCCCGAGGCGGGGACTTCTGGAGGAAGCCTTGGATGGGGGAAGAGGGGTACCACAGTCGGTTTAGGGATTTATTTCTGCCCTCGCCACCCCTATTCCCTTGTTGGGAATAACTGCTCCAGGAAAGGTGGGCCGCCGGTGACTGAAGTCTGGGAACGGCTCCGCAGGCCACCCTAGAAAGGGGGGCGCCTCTGCAGGCAGGGCGAAGGTACCGCGGACACACCCCCTTTTACTCTGCAGGACTGAGTCCTGGGACACTCCGGAAAGCCGGCCTGGGCGAGCCTTTACCATGCAGGGACGTGGTAATCAAAGTTCTAGCAAACTCACGTGTCTTTGGTGCTGGGAAGAGCAAAGAAGAAATTTTGACTTTGAATGTAATTAATTAGAAAGGTCAGGACAAAGGCAGACAAACCTGATAATTATGAAATAAAGAGCCTACGTCTATAATGTAGCAGTACCTCCACAGTAGACATTTGGTATATGTACTTATTAATATTTTTGCAAGGTATATAAATCCTTCCAAGGAAGAAACCCTGAATATTATGCCCCTTCCCTCTCCTTTTGAAACTTGTGATCTAATCTCCTCATCTGCCAGCTTTAGGAAAAGGAGATACTACCATGAACAGTATGTCCAGAAAAATCTCCATTGGAAATCTCTAATTGTTGACACTGCAACAAAGGGCTTTGGAATTAATTGTAACCATAATCTTGTAGAATTCTGTGCAAGAGCAGACAGCCTGGTCTAAACTGGCTTGTAATTTTCAATTTTTTTTGGTAATGTTTTGTAGAGGTATCCAAATAAAATTGTAAATCATTTTTGCGTAAGTACTGAGTCTATTTTCAGACTTAAACTTTTTGATTCTTTCATGAGTTAATTGAAGAGGGGCCCTGCATTCATCTGGTGGAAGTGCTAGGTGCAGGTTTGTTTTTGCCTTTCTCTAAGTGTTTGAAGGTAGCAATTTATAGAAAAAATGTCGCCTTATTTAAAGAGTAAAACAGTTTGAGCAGCAGTTTGGAGTAAAGTGTGTCAGGGTGTGAAATTTGGGGTGAGTCAGGGAATAATGTCAGCAGGTGTTTCTCTTTTGGGAAAGGTATATCCCATGGGTTGTACTCCACATTTTGTAAGATCTACTTTTTAGAAACTCAAATGCCATATACCCATAAATGTGTTCTTCATACAACTTTATGGAAGCCTCTCAGCAGTGTAAAATAGTGCACTTGATTGGAATGTTCAGAGTATAGAGGTCAGGAGTTTGGAGTTCTAGGCTCAGGTTCTGTATGGTTAACTTCTATCCTTTGAGTCCTAATTTCTCTGGGCCTCATGAGTGAGAACAATGCTTTTCGTGTCGTATGGTTATTTTTCAAAACACTTTCACCTAGTATGTGGAATTCTAGGGTTGGACTGGAGAGTCTCCAAGGCCCCAGAAGGGCTGGCATTTTGAAACTGGGTAGTTTTATTAAGGCCTCAAGAAAATGGGTGGCATCTAAATTAGATTAATTCTTAGGCCTCCTAATGAGATTGGCACTAATCAGAACTTTTAACATGCAGTCAAATCAGTAAGTCTAAAAATTGGACTGCGTAGTGGACTCGATATCTGAAGAGAAATCTCTAACAGGTAAATATTTGTCTATCACTAGGTAATGCTGTTCAGGATAAGAAAACTTTGAAGTAAAACTTCTGGACTACAGAACACAGTTTTGAAATAGTTGTTGTCATTTCAGTTAAACTTTATTGGGTTAGTTCCTTACTGATTTGAGTTTTATCATTTTATTAAGGCCAGTATTTAAAATGAAGTAGCATTAGGTACTCCAGACCAGAGATCAGGAACAGGCCGAATAATACTAGGCCATGTAAAGTTGTCCTAAAATAAGATTCTGTATTAGGAATGGGAAGATGATTAATATTTTTGCTATTTGTGTTGCGAGTAAAAGATACTAAGGTATAATAATCATGTGGATTGGGTATAAAAGAAAGTGGGTTAGTGCTTACTTTAGTCTTTGCATCATAGCTGCTTTGTCTATAGTGTCATGGTAACCTGAAGTTTATCAGAGGGTTCTCTTTTTCAGTGGTGGTGGTGGTGGTGGTTTTGTTGCAAATAGATCTCTGTTAGGTTGTTTGTTAAAATGCAAAGGGAAAATAATGGATGGAGTGCCGGTATAATTTTATATCCTGAAGCCTCATGGTTTTTTAACTTTGTAGAAATGTAAACAAATGGAGGAAATATTTAGTTGATAAAGAATGTACAAAATAGGTTTACATCTTTCAAACTGTCAGAGTTTGACTTTCAGTTACTTTCTTATTGGTTACATTGCTTAATGTTTAAATCTTGCTTTTTTATTTTTGCCTAACTGATCAATGACTTCTCTTGTGAATGGAAAATTCCTAGTCAAGGACTTTACCTCTATGGCTTGTGACTGTGCAAGGACTAGTTAAACTATTACAATTTACTCATAAGAGATGTAGCTTTTGGCAAATGTGGGACTTTTATTAACAGGGTTCAGGAGACTCACAGATTAGAACTTCAGATGAATCAAAGCGATTGGAAAGGTTTTGACATCAAAACATGCCTTATTAGCGAAAAAGAAGGTTTTATTTAAAAATATTTTGGTACATACCAAATAAGAAATGAGCAGTTTCTACCCTCCTCTCCCCTAACTCTGAGCCCTACAACCCCAGATGCACCCCTTTTTAATGGTTTCTGTTTATAGTTTTAAAAAAATTATTTTCAGAAAGGGATAGAATAATTTCATTTAGCAGTCCCTCTATCATAGGATTCAACTATTCCTTGTTCTTAGCAGATTCGGAAGCTGTAGTTCTTTGGATGTTGTTTCCCTTACTCTGCATAGCTTAGATTGTAGTTCTTGGGCAGGTGATACTTTTGCCATGTGGTGTGCAATGAGTGTAGTGTTTGCAATGCAAATATTTATCAAATTAAAGAACATGATCTGGAGTACTCCCAGAGCTTTCTAACGGAAACCTCACTCCTCAAATCTTGCAGATACAGGCACCAGAGTGGCCTATCTAAAGTGAACATCTGGCCATTTTACTCTTCTGCAAAAGCTCTCATAACCTGTAGAATCGCCTCGGGAATTAGTTAACATGCAGATGCCTGAACTTTAGCTCCCCCATGAGATTCTGATTCACTTGATGGAGAACTCCCAGACTCTGCCTTTTTGAACCACATCCTTAAGACTGCCAATTCAGCTTTTTTTTTAAACAAGCCTTTCAGGTTTGCAAGTGATCTCTGGAACACACTTTGAGAAATACTGCTGTACGTGAACCTTCACGATCCTTAGTGCCAAACGAGGCCTTTCATGAACTAGCTTTTCTCAACCTGTTGAATTTCATTTCTGATTATTCTTCTGTTTCCTTCCAGAAATAATCTATACATACAAATCAACACGGTGAAATTTTCTTTGTCCTATCCCTTTTTGCTCAAAGATAACATTTATTTAAGCTATTCTGCATCATGTTCTTTAGTAGTATGCCAAGTATTTCATTGTGTGCAGATGCCATAATTTATTAAAATACATTCTATAATGAATAATTGTGTTAATTCCTACCTGTGTGAATCAAGCTCTAAGATAAATACTGAAAAGTAACCTTCATCCTCTAGCCAATTTGTTTTTCCTTGAGGTCAGGTTCAGACATTACTCTCACAGGAAGCAATTATTGGTAATCTTGCTGTGCTCCTTTCTGGCCATCAAGGTTCTGTTAGGTATTCTTCACTGTATCTTCATAATACTTATGTTTTTGAGCTTCCCACTTTAGAGTATTTGTGAATATTTTCTTCTCTAGACTTGAAGACAAGGACCATATCTTCTTATTATATTGTTACTATAAGTAGTCCTTGGGAATACAGAGAAGGGAGAAAATAGTTTGGGGAAGGGCAGGAATGAAGGGTAGAAAAGAAGACCTTTAAATAATTTGTTTTTAACTATTAAGTAGATCTTTTAATAATCTTAAAGTTTAGATTTTCAGTTATGAAATATTTCTGCCTTATAGAGAAATTTCAAAAAGTTGATGCCTGTTTATCAAACTGTCTAGACTTAACAGATATTTATTTAGCCATATTTACTTTAGATATTTTAAAAGGAAATGTGGTTATAACTAAAGCCCCATCCTTCCAGTTTTCCCCTTCCCTGTCTCCCCAGAGGTAACCACGAACCTAAGGTTGTTACATATACTTTTCGTATGCATATGTTATATATTTATTGATAAGACTGTCTATAAAGTGTATATTGTTTTGCCTGTCTAAAAAGTTACATCAGTGATATCATATTCTTTAAAATATGTGCCTATTCTACAGAAATTTGTTTTTCTTCATTAGAGGTTTTGAAACTTATCTATTTTGATTTGTAATCGTTTTAACTGTTGTATAGTATTCCACTGTTTATATAATTAGGTTTCCAATTTTTTGTTTTATAAAATGCTGCAATTAGAAGTACAAATAATTTTTCTGTAAGCATCGATTGACTCCCTGATTCCCCATGTCCTCATCAGCACTTGGTAGACTTAAATATTTTTGCCAATGTGATGAGAGTGAAATGGTATCTTTTAATTTTAGGATACTTGAATTGAATATTGGAGAAAGAGGAATAATTTATATGTGAAAGAGAGAAGACAGTACTAGCAAGATAGTGGGAAAGTTCATCTTTCTGCCAACAAAAAGAACTCAGATGTTTTTGACTATAAGCCACAGTCAAAAATTTTACATCATGACTTAGTACATATAGTCATATTTGAAATAAAAGATAACATGAAACAATTTAGTTTTGTTACATGTAGTATAGTTTATTTTCTCTTTAATAATGCCGATTGTGATCATTAGATTTATGTGGCAACATTGTAATGGTTGTTTGAAAATCATTGCTCAAGAATAAGTATATTAACTCTAAACAGGTTGGCTGGACCTTATAAAGGGGTTAAGTGTCATGTGAAGGAGTTGCTTTTATCTTGTGGTTTTCAGTTTGTAGCAGCAGAATACAACCCTCCCTCAGCCTTACTCTTTTCCTACAAGAGTGAAGTGATAGGGTCAGTTTTTTTGAGTCTTCAGTATCTGGGAGTAGCATGACAGGCTTCTGGTAGTGGTTAGGTTGTGGGTATTTACAGTATCCAAATAGGATTTGTCTTATTCCCTGGTACATGTTCTGTATTGTCCAAACCAAAAATTGGTATAGGATAAAAATCTGGACTAGGAATTGAAGTCTGAGGGCCAGTTACTCTTAAGTTTTATTTATAGCAGTCGTTAGAAGCAGTAAATTTGATGAAATTATTCTAATAGACATTGTACATTTGAATTATTCCTGTCTTTAGTTTTCAGTACCTCCGTTTAATACATTTGATTAATTGCAACTAATGTTTAAATGACCACAATAGGCACTCATATTTGAATAAATTTAAAAATTTAGAGCTTAATTTCTAGCTGTATAAAGTATTCACTCTCAAAATGGCCTCATGAGTTGTAATTATTATGACAAAATAATATAGCATAGTAACTAATCTGCTAGAAAATCAGAGCTTGATATTGAGCATATTAATTTGAAATCCTGTTAGATATCCAGAGAAAGATGTCAAATACCAGTTGGCTACATTCATTGGGAGCCAAGCCCTAAAGATAGGCCAGGGTTAGGGATAGCAATTGGGAGCCTTTGGCATCAGGTTAGGGATAGCAATTGGGAGCCATCAACATACTGATCTATTTTAATGAAAGCATTAAACTAGAGTAAGGAAAGAGTAGGGAAGAAAAGCATTGCGATCCATATTCATTGAGAGGCATTTAGTGCAGTTTTAGTTAATTGGCAGTTGGATCATGATAGCAATAATCTGAATGTTAATGCTATGTTCACTCATATTCAGAAGTACTAAGAATAGTTTTTCAAACCTGGCTTATGTTGATTAGTTGATTAAATGAAAGATTATCTAGTTATTTGTCACTGCTATCCTTTAAAAAAAATTCTTGTCGTTGGTTTGCTGTGTCTAGATGTAATGAGACTAATGTCTAGGCATTAAACTGTATCTTTGTGAGTTACCATCTATGTATTATTTTCAAATACCTAAATAGGTCATTCTTCAGCTACTCTTTTGAGGAGCATGTATTTCCTTTTAGATTATTTGCTGAGGACAAAACCATTTAGAAACTCTTAACTCAGTCTGTGGCCATGCTACCCTGAACAAGCCCGATCTCGTCTCATCTCGGAAGCTAAGCATGGTCGGGCCTGGTTAGTTCTTGGATGGGAGACCACCTAGGAAGACCAGGTGCTGTAGGCATAAAAAATTAAAAAATAAGGATTGTAAGCTGACAAGGTCCTTGCAATCTGTGAGGTCACCCAAGGGTTGCCTCCGCCACCCCCCCCCCCCCCGCCCCGAAAAAAAAAAGAAACAACTCAACCCAGTACTCATAAACAGAAGATTGGGAAGATAAGTATTAAAACTTTAGCACAAATTATCCCAGGGCAAAGATTATATGTAATTAAAATTTTCTTTTTGTATGCATCTTCTGTGTTGTATTACTTTTATAACTTTCTTTAAAAAGTATTTATTTAAAATGCTATCTAAAAATTGTTTTTACTTTATAATTTGGTAAGTAATCATTTAAAACAAAACATTTAAGATTTTGGACAAGTACTTGAAAAACTGATTTTGTATCATGAAGAGGCAAGGTATAAGGGAATTTGGAGAAGGAAAGAAAATATGCCTTTTAATTCTAGCATTTACTCTAGTGGCCAAATTTCCTACTTGATTAGATGGACGTTCATTCAGGATATTTCTAAACTTCCCTCCCAACTTTTTACTTTATGGATTATTTAGAAGACATACTTTAAAAGGGGAATATTAAAGGTAAGATAGTGACATTATAAAATGTCACTCAAATAGACTAGGAAGGATAATTCTTAAAGGATATATTTCTTTATATCTAAAAGTTATCCATTCTGAGGGAGCTAACCAGTCATTTGTTTGGATTGCATATGGTAAATACCAAATAGAGTTCATAAATCTAATATAACACAAGAGAGCTGCAAGTCCAAGTGGAACAAAGGTCAGCTAACTGCCTTCTATAATAGTTTATCTTTGGCGTTCAGGTAGCCATATGCAATGTGTTAAAAAATCCATTTAAATAAAGAAAACACTCAAGCTGTAAAACATGAAAATTATGAGATTCTGTTGACTACATGATTCAGGAAACTGGTATTTGGTATTAAAACCAAGTTACGATTTTCTGAAATCAGACTTTCTAGTAAAGTTTAAGTGTTGAAATTTCGCAGGTCATCATTAAAATGTGCCTTCAAAAAAAAAAAGCCCATTGTATTTTATATATGGCTTTTTAAAGAAATGTTACGCTATCTAATATGTAATAACACAAAATTTGTTTTATTTTTGTGCAGCTTGCATTGAAAGGCTCTAGCTACAATGGACTGCTTGAACGACATCATATTCACACCAAAAATGTAGAGCATATTTTAGATAGTTTACGGTAAGTCTCTGAGATTGGATTTTGGGTGGGTTTTTGTATTCAGAAAGTCCAGTTTTTCTTATTACTAGCAGCTAATCATTAGATTTTAAATAAAGATTGCCATTAAAACTCATTTTAAGAAAATTGCATTGTGGTTAATGGACTTGATATTTTACATTTCTAAGGAAATTTTTGTTGTATTCTGAAAATTTCACATATTTTTAGTTATTATTTGGTCTGCCTGAAAAGTGTCTTTCTACAAAGAGTTTTGTATGCAATGGGCTTCAACTTTTGTGTAATGTTTTCTTTAACAGAATACTGGACTATATGGATGTTCATTATAATTTTTGAATGTTTAAAAATCACCATTATAGGAATTTCAGTTAATTTAGGACTAAATGTAGTCAGTAAGTTTATGTGTATACAAGAGAATCAATGTGAGAACATTGCAAATTAGAAAGTGTCTTAGTCACTATTTTAGTGTCTGGCACTCAATATTTGTTGGATTTTAAATAATGGCTGTTTAGTTTTATAATAAAAAATTGTCTCTCAAGGTGTTAGTCTTCTAGGCCATTTTTGTATTAATGAATTTTAGCATCAGAAGTAGAGAACATGAAATTCTCATCAATATTATTATTTGTCAGCAGCTATAAAATGTTTTTAAAGAATACTCATATGCTTCCTGATTTAACAATTGGCTGTTGTAATTAAAAGAAAAAGAAGCTAACCTTACAAAGCTAAACATAAATTTGTTTATAAAACAAAATTATTTATATCTCCATTGTAGTAATGGAGTTATGTTATTAGTGGAAATTTGATATAACCTTTACTTTTTTATTTTAGGAATGAGGGAATTGAGGTTCGTCTAGTAAAGAGGAGAGAATATGATGAAGAAACTGTTCGATGGGCAGATGCTGTGATAGCTGCGGGAGGTAATAGTTTTACAGAGGCAAAGATGTTGGAGTACAGAGATGATCTTTAATGCTCATCTTTCCAAATACTCTATGGTCAAGCTGTAGTGAAGCCTTCAGAGTCCTGCCAGGAAACAAATTTTTGGGTTTTTAGGATCAGATTTAAAAAGATCTGCTTTACATGACATTTTACTTTTTTAGTGAATGATGTTACTGTGAGGTTCCCTGCATTTATTTCTGTGTGTCTATATAAAGTGTACATTTAACTTCAAATATTCAAAGGATTAATTGTAACTGCATTTTGGTTTATTATGCAAGTTTTAAACAAAGTTGAAGTTATTTAAGAATTTAATGAAATTAGATAAATTCCATTCCTCTGTGGCCCCAGTATACTTACACTTATTTTTTTTTTTTCTGAGCTTTATTATTAAGTTAGTGAACACTCTTTCTAAAGCTTTAAATTGACAGCATTTGTTGGAGAGAAAAATCCAAAGTTGGACACTGTTGGATATATTCTCTTTAAAATAATTTATGAATTTGGACTGACATTATGAGAGAAGGAAAGAGAATTGGCTAATAGAAGTGCCAAGATTAGAGCAATAGTTCTCAGCTAGGGTATCCTACTGGCATCTAGTGGGTAGAAGCCAGCGATACTGCTAACCATCTTACAATGCACAAGACAGCCCCCACAATAAAGAATTATCTGGTCTAAAATGTCAGTCTTGCCACTGTTGCAAAATTCTACATTACAATGGGAGCGATAATACAAAGAAAGGGATAGTGGCTAGAAAGAAAGTGGATTAGACTGTGGCAGTTAGCAGGGTGGGGTGAGGGTGTGATTGTGAAAATAAAAGTACCGGTGTTTAAAATCAGTTTGGTAACAAGTCTGGTTCTGTCTTCTGTCCTTTAGGTGATGGCACAATGCTTCTGGCAGCAAGTAAAGTCTTGGACAGACTTAAACCAGTTATTGGAGTAAACACTGATCCAGAACGGTAAGGAAAAACATGTTCTTTTTATGTGTTTCACTTTTATATACAAACTTTTATGCTTCGCTTTGCCGAGTATCTGTTGATAATAAATATTAAAGTTTGGAAGCTCTTCTTTATTTTCTCTACCATAGTTATATTGCTGGGCTCTGTTGCTACAGGGAGTTTATCATAGTGCATGATGTTTAAGAAGCAGCATCATTGTTCCTGGCTATCATGAACCGTTAGAACCATGTTCAAAAACACTTCAGTGATGAAATTTAGGCATGTAAAATTGTTCTCTATCTCTAGTAGAGTTCTTTTTTATATAGTTTTTTTCAAGGATATAGCTATTGTTTTTAGCTTAGGCATAAGAAATATATATACATTTAGCAGGCATTGGTGGTAGAAAATTTTGATATGGGACGGACAAGTCCTCACATCTGACTTCCCCGTGGTTTGGAAGTAGTATCTGTGGCAGAGTAGACCTGACCCTTGACCCAGGTGAGTATTGGCCACCTGTGGTACTGCTGAAGAGGGATGAGTTAATAATGTTTCATCTTCTGTCCTTCCTTAAGGCTCTCATCTATATTTCTGGATATGTCTCCACTGATTTTTTGGTGACTTCATTGACTTAATAAACAGACCAAACCCAATTCACATTTTTTTTTTTTGTCCTTTCTTCACCTTCACTTACATTTACTCTCATTCTGTTTTAGCCACCCACAGCCACGACCATACCTGGCTGGTCTAGAATCGAAACTCCCCATCTCTCAAATCTTAATTCCACCCTGACCACAGCCTGCTACCCTAATAGCAGTCTTATTCCCTCAATTCTTCTAAATCTGCTCTTTGACTTTTAGGGTGGTGATCCCCTTTGTTTTCTTAACAAATCTCCCCTACTTCATCACTTTCTTGCAATGAATGATTAATTAAATGATCTTAGGGAGCAGGGTTAGGACCCCAGCCTAGCTGAATGAATGTTCCCTGAACGTAAGTAATTGAGATCATTGGTTTCTTGATTGCCTTCAATGTTGATGTTTATGTATTTTAGAACTTTTTAATGGCATATTTTTTATATCATTAAAGTAAGAGATTCTTAACTTTAGTGATCACATTTTATACAGTTTATTAAAATATATTTTCTTTTAAAAATATGACTTGATACTCAAAAGCTTGTGGGGATTTTGAAACTGGTAAGTAGACCATGTTGCTTCTCTAATTTATACCTAAATAATAGGTTTTAGAAATCCTTTGGTTTCTCTTCTTGCCTTCAGGCAGAAATGTATTAAGCCTCTTACCTCTTTCCGTAATTCAGGTTGCCCATCTTCTTTTTCTTAAGCACTGTGGTGCCTCACAACCCTTAAATAAACCCCGAATTTAACATTCAGCTTAAGTTTCTTCTCCTCTGTATTAGGTATCTGCATAAACAAATCACCCCAAATGCTGCATAAACAAATCACCCGAAAACTTAGTTGCTTAAAACAGTAATAATCACTGATGATCTCTCATGGTGTCTCTGTGTCAGGAGTTCGGAGGCAGCTCGGCTGGGTGGGTCCGGCTTGGGTTCTCTCAGGAGGTTATGGTCAAATGTCAGCTTGGGCTGCAGGCATCAGAAGGCTGGACCTTCGTTGGAGGATCCACTTCTAAGATGGCTCACTCATGTGGACTGATCTAAATTAAATATATAATTTCTGTTTGTCTCTTCTGTTTTCTGTATTTACTGTACTGAACCTGATAAATATGACATTTTAAATGCTTAATAATCAGAGTGAGAGAGAGGGCATGTGGTAGCCAGCCTCTAAGGTTGTAGTCTCCTAGTACTTACACCTTTATGTGGTTCCCTAACTCTTTCTATTTTCAATCAGGGCTGGCCTACATGACCAATAGAATATGGTAGGACAGTGTGTTAATTCTAAGGCTCGGTTATAAATGGTATTGCAGCTTCTGTATTGGTCTCTCAGATTGCTCATTCTGGGGTAAGCCAGCCACCTGATGTAAGATACCTAAGCAGCCCTCTTGCCAACAGCTAGTACCAGTTTGCCAGCTGTGTGAGTGAGCCTCATTGAAAGTGAATCCTCCAGGTCAAGTCGTTTTCAGATGCTTGCAGTCTTAGCTGATAGATCTGACTGACCTCATGAGAGATTCTTCTTTCTAGAGTGTTTTAGAGTTGCAATTGATCTCAGCAGGTATTGTTCTATAAAATGACAGTTGATATTTTTTATACTTAGCATTATATAAAGTATTATAGTGAATATAAAGTTTTTTAACCTCAGTGTTGACCCTCTCAGATAAAGAAATTGACTACTCACGATTTTGTAAAAACTTTTTCTGCTCTTCACACTTGTAAGTTAACTTGCAGTTCTTATCAAGAGTTTGTTTTGCTAAACCTGCTCTCAACCTTTCATTCAAGATTGAAGCATTCTACAAACGATAATGACTGAGCTTCCTGGACACCTTTCCTCACATTAGGTCCCATATTCTTTCATCTTCTTATAGCAGCCTATAGACAGTCTTAACACTTTGTAATCTGCAATTTTTAAAAAAAAAAAACTTGTCATCTACATCATGCTGTTAACTCCTTGAAGGAGTTCATCCTGATATGCTTTTTTTTTTTTTTTTTTTTTAAATAAATGAAGGATTACATTGGATTAAGCTTTCTGTGTCCACTTCTGGTCACGTAGAATATTTTAAATGACATTTGAAAGGGATTTATGGTTCAAGACACTTTCACATAAATAGTTTGATTCCTCACAATAACCTTTTGAGATTGGTAGTTTTCTCACCCTTTTAGAGTTGAGGAAGCTGATGTTAAAGTGACTTGCCCAAAGTTAATAGTTAAATAACTTAAAAGTAGAACGCAAATACCACTGTGCCATTAGATAATTTTGCAGGACAGCCAATCAGTGGTAAATTTGCCATTATTTTTTAGTTTCATTATAATGTGGAAACCAAGTAGTATTGTGTATTATGGCAGTGAAGCTAGATTTAAAGTATATTTGGTCTTTTTGTTCTTGTTGGAAGTGCATACAATTTTGTCCCCAAAAAACGAAGTATAGACGTTTTTAAAATTTCATGCCTGATTTGTAGTTTAGTGATACCTTTTGAACTGTTTTTTTTTTCCTTCTTCCCTATACACCACCCCCAAATCCGTTTTAAAGGTCTGAGGGTCATTTATGTCTTCCTGTTCGATATACACATTCCTTCCCAGAAGCCTTACAGAAGTTCTATTGTGGTGAGTTCAGGTAGGAATTTCTTACTATTGTTATATAAATATCTTAATAAATGTGTGTCATTAAAGATGTTGTTAAACAGAACAAGTTAGATATTTGGTTTAGTCCATAGTTATAACAGTAGCCATAAAAAGTAACGCATTAGCTGACTCACAAACACATCTAACTTACCTTCTTCTAATTCAGTTGGAACTATGTGGAAAAACCCTGGCAAGTGCCACTTGGCCTATAATGTGATTTGGAAGTAGAGGTTTTTCTCCTTCAGTGAGATAGAGGCCATGTCTCTGCTGTCTTAACCTTGTCGCAGATTCTTAGCAGTTTAATAGAAAGATAGTTAAAACTGTTGGCTAATTCTCTGAGATTTCATATTTTTTATCCTCATCTTCTCTTGTCCAGAATGACTGAGGGTTAAATTTACTCCAGCCATGCTGAGATTCTTGGTAGTTCTGTGTTATATATTGTTTGTTAAACAGTAGAGATTTTTTTTTTTTCCATATTTCATTAATTTGTGCATTGGTCAGACTACCTTGAGAAGAGAAGTGTAGAGGGAAGAGCTGAGATAGGGTTGGCCGATTACATTAGAGAGAGCCAAGTTAGATTACTATTTATTTCCTTCTGATTTGGACTAGATTTTATAGTTCGAGGAAACTTTTCTGAATATTTGGGAAATTGTATTAAATATTATTGACTTCTGGAATCATTTTATTAATAATGATTCTGTTTCTAGTCATTTCAGAAATTTGGCACCTCTACAAATGACTACTTTTTATAGCTAGCAAGTGGGAGTATATTTTTGTATACTTATCTAGCAGTATCTATCCTAATAGTTTTTTGATAAATCAGTTTTTGGTTTTGAAATCAATTAAACCTGATTCTTTTTTTCTTTTACCAAAAATGTCATTTAAGTTTAGGTATAATCTTACATGTTGTAATGTTTGTTATTGATCTCTTTTTGCTTTTATTGTAAAAAAGATCATTATAAAATTTTAGGGGAATGATTTTTATCTAATCCAACCACCTTAACACTATTATTTTAATTTCAGAATGCTTCCTCTTTTGTATATGTTATACCTTTTGATGAGCAAAACACATTACATCTAGCTCAGTATTTTAGATTTAATGGATACTTGATAAAGTATTTGAGTTTAATTCAAGTTATTTGGGAGATGTTGAACACATACCTTAGATCTTTTCATTATAATTGACATTATAATCTGTCTTTGATTGGAACCAGTGGGTTTTAGGTGTTTCTGGTATAATTCATGGACTAATTAGTTTTTTAATATAAATTTTTAATTTGGTGAAATCGTAATGTCTAATCCTTAGTTTAATTTATTTTCTCTTGACATAACTTGCTTTTCCTTTATTCTTCTAAGGTGGTTATGGAGGCAGCGAATCAGGTTGTACCTTGAAGGGACTGGCATAAACCCTGTTCCTGTGGACCTTCACGAACAGCAACTAAGTTTGAACCAACATAGCAGAGCCTTCAACATTGAAAGAGTTCATGATGAAAGTGGGTGGATTGGGAATTAGATGTGTTTGGGGGCAGTATTTAACTTACAGTTCCTTTGATCTCCAATTTCTAGAAGTAATATTTTATAATTAACTTGTAGATTTTAGTGCTGATAACATTTAAGATAGTACAGCAAACTATTTCAGGTGTAAAACTTGTTACGATTAGATAGTGAAATAAGAAGTATAGCATATATCTAGAAGAAATGTGTTCTAGGACAGGTTTGAAAACTAGTTGATTAGGGAAGGATTATAAAATGTCCAAGTAGATAGTTGATATTTAAGGAAAGATTCTTGGCCTTAACCTTTGAAATGTCATAAAGGAAAAAGGAGTAGAAATAAAATGAGCTAATCTGTGGAAGATTTCATAATAATTATATGTTTATATAGTTATATTTAAACATTTATCATAGTTCTAGTTATTGATTAAAACATTTTTGTTGGGAAATTTGGTATCCCAGCCTTGAGATTTGTGTTTCAAATATTTGTATAAGCTGTTTGGAGAATATTACCATAAAGTGGTAGGCACCTTTTTTGTTATAGGTAGTTAAGGGGAATTCTCATTTTTGAGCCCACTTGTGGATTATAATTTAACCGCATTTTCCTACATTTCTCAGTAACTGTTTAGACTTTCAAGATGCAAGAAGCGCCTTAGAGATGTCCTAAATATCTAGATTTTTTTTCTCCTGTGTTTCATTTCTTGGCTAAATTTATCAGGAAAAGCTGCCTTTATGTATCTGCTTTCTGTTTCTGTTTCTGTCTTGTCATGGTACCTGATATTTATATTCATTTTTTTCAGCTTTTTTTCATGGTGATCTTTAGCTTTCTTTATAGGTCAGCATGTTTCTAAACCGTGTTCATGTCATGTTTTAAAGATGTTCCTCGGCCCCCTTCCCCAAATCATTTGATTTTAGAAATCTTTTAAGTAATTACATGCATATGAATTCCTATTACTGTTTTTGAAAGACTGCAGTAACTATTAAGATTTTAAAATCTTAGCTAGAAATTTTACTTTATCCCCCACCAAAAGAAATTACTGCTACCACCAAAAGACTTTAAGGATTTGGCTCTTTTCATCAACAGTCTTACAGGAAAGATGTAGGTTGCTATTCAGAAATTCATTGCTCAGACCCCTATCTCAGATTCACTGTTTTTAGTTTATAAAATAACATATATAGAAACAAAATTATAAATGAATTTTGTAACATCCGGAGTGTTCATATCTGATTCATGGTAGTTTTAGAAAAAGAATAGAATATATTCAAAATTTAAAAAATAATAAAAGAAAATTTCTCAAAACTTAGGTGCTAGGTTTTGGATTGAAAGGACCCACGGACTACTTAGCAGAAGGTAAAAGGTCCCACATCGAGATACGTCAGAATGCTAGACAGCAAAGCAAAGCTCCTGCAACCTTCCAGAGAGGAAACAGGAGTGTAGTGGTGGTGACTGTGGTCAGAGCAGGTTATTTTATATATAAAGAATCTGGAATCTGAAACTTCAGATTTTTTAATAGTAATACTGGAAATTGCTATACTTATTAATATTGCTTATATTATTAACAATTATATGATATTTACCATGTTTAAGTATTATTTTAGAGGGTTTTTTTTAGAGGTTTTTTTTTTTTTCAATAGCTTTATTTTCTGAGATGAAATTGAGGAAGATTTCAAGGTATAGCTCATTTCCTTTTTAAATTCTCAAGTTGTCAGGAAATAACATTTCTTGGTAAGCCGCCATTTGGGATTTTTGAATATAAGAGTAGGTTTGAGATTATAAATACACCACCATGTTTGATCCCTTATTTAGTTTGCTAATTTAGAAAAAAAGATTACAGAGGGGCAAAAAACTAGTTTTAAAACTTTTCAGCTTAAAAAAGGGATGATGCAATTTTAAACAAATAATTTTCCATCTTAGGTAGTATAATCCATCCTTAGCTAGATTGTATTTGTGTACAAGTTAATGAAGAAATCTACATTTTAATTACCCGTATACCTTCAAGGGAAGGTAGGGTTAATTTATTTGTTACTTTAAAACATTTTTTATCACATAAACTAGTAACTTTATTTTCAAGGCTGGTTGTGTTAATATGGATAAGTGAATGGATTGATAAACAGTCTTGGAATTTCAGGGGCTTAATGGAATGAAGGTGTATTTCTAGCTCATCTCACTTTCCAGCAGGTGTTCAAGCAACTTCCAAACGGTGGCTGCTACCATCTTCTTAGGCCTGAGTCTTCTGTTGGATCCTCTGTAGCTTGTGGGTAGAAGAAGACAGTGAAAACATGGAGAATCTTGATGGAAGGTTTAGGAGCTAAGCTTTTTCATTACTTTTGCTCATATGGGAATTGGCTGTTATTAAAGCCGTGGGTATACCCAATACAGGTAGACCTGAAAACATAGTCCAGTGACAGTGTGAGAGAAGTGCAGAGTGTAGCATAGCAGTGTCTGTCCCTAGGACAGTATAACAATTCTATATTTAAAGAATACAAATTATAATTAATTTTGTAATCTATTCTTTTGGATAGAAAATTGTTAATTGGTATTGAGTTTACTTTTTTTCATGTCCTACTGAAACAAGTTGTAAATGAACAGTTTCATGATTAGGTAATGTTTGGTAGCCAGTTAGCATGAAAAGAACATATAAGCAGAATTAAGGTGATTACTGAGACTTGAAGTGACTTTATATATTTTCTTCTTCCTTTGACAAAGGATTTCAGGTGAACTTCAGCGAGCACAGACAATAAAAGTATAATATGGAAAAGAAAATTAGGATGAGGAAAAATGGTTCTAGAAGTAGAAAGTAAAGACCATATAAAAGAAAAACATGGTTACAGTTTGATGGTGAGAATTCAGATTTACTAGTTAGTAATATTTAGTGAGCACCTACTGTTAAGCATTTGTAGAATATCTGTGGAGAAATGTAAAATAAATTCTGTTAGCAATTACCTTATGTAAAGAAAAATAATTTAAACAATACGTTTTAACTTTTTATATTTATAAAACTATCAGGTATGAGAATGTATATATATCTAATACCAAACTGAGACTGTTTAAAAAGTTAGCAGGTCTTGCAGTCTTAAGTGCAATCGAATTTGATTAAACACATCACATTTTTTATATGCTTTTTTTGTGTACAGTTTCTTCTACTGTATTATGAGATTGAGCTGATAATGTCAACCTGTTCTATAATTTAGCCAAATAAGTTTTCAAAGGGTGCTTGGCATTGTAATAACAACTTGTTATATTTGCAAGAATAGTTGGGCCCTCTTTAGGCAGTTATAATCCAAAGTAAATGAAATAAATGTAATTAATGTTAAATAAACAGAAGACTGTAATAATCAGCTAGCAACTCAGAGGAGACTATTAGATCAGTGGTTGTATTGGGGCAATGTTAAAAAATTTTATTAGTGTATTAAATGTCTAATGTACATTAGCTATCTATTGCTGCATAACAAATTACCCCAAAATTTAGCATCTTAAAACAAATATTTATAATTTCATAGAGATTATGAAGGTCAAGAATCCAGGAGCAGCTTAGCTTGTTAGTAATGGTTTAGGGTTTCTCAGGAGGTGCCAGTCAAGCTGTGAGCTGGGACAGTAGCATCTGAAACATGACTGGGACTGTAAGATCTTTTTCCCAGCTCACCACATGGCTGTTAGCAGGAAGCTTCAGTTCCTTACCACGTTGGCCTCTCCATTGGACTGCTCGTGAAATATCTTCCCCCAAAGCAAGTGATCTGAGAGAGTGACTAAGGCGGAAACTGGGGTGTCTTCTTTAACCAAATCTCAGAAGTGACGTATCACTTCTGCCATAC
>NW_011889279.1:60019-108657 GCF_000151845.1 Pteropus vampyrus | reverse complement strand
TTTTCTTCTTCCTTTGACAAAGGATTTCAGGTGAACTTCAGCGAGCACAGACAATAAAAGTATAATATGGAAAAGAAAATTAGGATGAGGAAAAATGGTTCTAGAAGTAGAAAGTAAAGACCATATAAAAGAAAAACATGGTTACAGTTTGATGGTGAGAATTCAGATTTACTAGTTAGTAATATTTAGTGAGCACCTACTGTTAAGCATTTGTAGAATATCTGTGGAGAAATGTAAAATAAATTCTGTTAGCAATTACCTTATGTAAAGAAAAATAATTTAAACAATACGTTTTAACTTTTTATATTTATAAAACTATCAGGTATGAGAATGTATATATATCTAATACCAAACTGAGACTGTTTAAAAAGTTAGCAGGTCTTGCAGTCTTAAGTGCAATCGAATTTGATTAAACACATCACATTTTTTATATGCTTTTTTTGTGTACAGTTTCTTCTACTGTATTATGAGATTGAGCTGATAATGTCAACCTGTTCTATAATTTAGCCAAATAAGTTTTCAAAGGGTGCTTGGCATTGTAATAACAACTTGTTATATTTGCAAGAATAGTTGGGCCCTCTTTAGGCAGTTATAATCCAAAGTAAATGAAATAAATGTAATTAATGTTAAATAAACAGAAGACTGTAATAATCAGCTAGCAACTCAGAGGAGACTATTAGATCAGTGGTTGTATTGGGGCAATGTTAAAAAATTTTATTAGTGTATTAAATGTCTAATGTACATTAGCTATCTATTGCTGCATAACAAATTACCCCAAAATTTAGCATCTTAAAACAAATATTTATAATTTCATAGAGATTATGAAGGTCAAGAATCCAGGAGCAGCTTAGCTTGTTAGTAATGGTTTAGGGTTTCTCAGGAGGTGCCAGTCAAGCTGTGAGCTGGGACAGTAGCATCTGAAACATGACTGGGACTGTAAGATCTTTTTCCCAGCTCACCACATGGCTGTTAGCAGGAAGCTTCAGTTCCTTACCACGTTGGCCTCTCCATTGGACTGCTCGTGAAATATCTTCCCCCAAAGCAAGTGATCTGAGAGAGTGACTAAGGCGGAAACTGGGGTGTCTTCTTTAACCAAATCTCAGAAGTGACGTATCACTTCTGCCATACGTTGGTCACATGGACCAATTCTGGTAGGATGTGAGACAGCGAGTTACAAAAGAATGTGAATATCAGGAGGCAGGAATCCCAGGGGACCTTCTTGTAATTAAACTTTGACAATTGGGGTGAACTGTTAAGCTTTGACTTAGGAGAAAGTGTGGAAGAGACAGAAAAGGGAATTTGTCCCACAGCTTGCCCAGTGGTAGATTCTTGGGCGCAGCGAATATGCTATTGGTGACATTGAGAAGATAGGGTTGGCATTTCCAGTTGGAAACTGATAAAAGATTAAAAGTAAAAGAAACCATTTGAGAGTAACAGTCACAGCTTTGATCCAGAAAGCAGTTGGAATCCTTTGGAGGATTTTGTGTGGAGTGATGTTTAATTGTTAAGGAAGATTGCTTAAGCTGTGCCTTGTAGAGTGGAAAAAAAGAAAAGATGACATTTTTTAGGAGTCATGAAAGGATATAGGGCAGTGCACCTCCAGTGCTGCTGTTGCTAAACATACTCTTGAGATTTTCTATTTTTAAAAAAATATCTGATCTCAAACAACTGATTCAGTTCCAACATGAACCATGCATACAATTTGCTGCTTAAATCCAGAATGGCTTTCCTCTGGAAGTACTTGATCATTTGCACCTCTGAAGCTTCCTGAGTAAAACGAAGTTAAATATGACAACAAGAATCTTATGAGATGGATAAATATATTTTGTTACTCTTGAAAGATTGTTTCAAGAAGAGTTAAAGTTTATTTTGGAGAGACAGAGGCTTCATTGCAGCTACAATGTTAGGTGACTTTGAGGTTTATATTATGAATACTTTAAATAAAAGATATTTGATTTATATGTTAATGATGATATAGATTCTATTACAACAAAAATGAATATTTTAATGTTTTATAAAATTTATGTCATAACATTTCTAAAATTTTAAGAGCTATCTTGGATTTTTTTCTTCATTACCTACAGGGTCTGAAGCTTCAGGACCCCAGCTATTGCCAGTGAGGGCACTAAATGAAGTCTTCATTGGGGAAAGCCTATCATCCAGGTACATTTAAACCAGTGATCTTGAGTTTGGAATTTAATGTTTTAGTATTTTTTAGATATTTATTCAATTTCTACAACCTAAAATATATAGTATTTAATTAATAGTATATAAGTAATAGAAATTAATTATTTAATGAAATATTTCCAAAACCTTCATACATGTTAATACGTATTAAGGGGAAAGAAAGTTCTGTGATCAAAAAAGTTTGTGAAATCCTAGGTTAAGCAGTTAGTCAGGTTTCTTTAGTGCAGTATTTTCCAGAGCCTTTAATCTATCATATAGGTGCTTTATAAATGTTTAGGAAAATGATATACTTACTAGGAGTACGTTTGCTGTTGACATAAAACTTTTATAGACAGTCCATAGTAAAACTTCCCTACAAAATGTCTTAATAATGTCCTTTAAAGTTGATTTGTTCGTTTGCTTGTTTTTTATCTAGGATCCAATTAAGGATTATGCATTGCATTTGGCCATCTTGACCCTTTTGAATTAAGAACAGATCCTTAGCCTCATTCCTGTTTTGACATTCATGATATTAATATTTTTTAATCATCTAAGCCAGTCGGTTTGCAGAATATCCCTCATTTTAGATTTGTGTGATTTTTTTTTTCTGTGTGATAAGATTCAGACTAAACATTTTTAGGATGCTACATAAATGAAAATTGCACCCTTCTTAGTGCAACATCATAAGGCAAGTGTATGCACAGTTTAAGATTTGTAACCATTATTAGCAAAAAGTTAATGAAATTTTTTTATTAAGAGTGTTAAATAATAGTATGTGTTTTATTACTGATGAAATCTTGTTTTGTGGGTGTTGAAAATAACTTAGGCTTAAGTTGTCAGCAGAATTTTTTCTGCAAAACTTTTTGTGTAATAGTTGCCAGTTATAAAATAACTGCTGTTATACAACGCTAATTTAACTCTTGGTAGTATTTTAGAACTTGCCTTGTCATTTTCATATATGTGAGTAAATTCAGGCTTGAAGATTAGAGATGAATCTATAACCCACTATCCTGCTGCCCGAACCATGTGACCTTTTGAAGGCCTAACAGTTGATTTCCTAGTTTACTGAAGAGTTCCATATATTCTGAAATTCTGTTTGTTTAAGTCATATCTTTTAATAAGAAGTTTAATTATGGTGAGAAAAGTTGGTCTTAATTAAGAGAGATCCATGTTTTAGCCAATGACTTAACTTAGATAGTACTGAAAAGAACGAAGCCTGATTCAACAGAATAATTTGAACACTCTTTTTGAGTAGTCGTAATTATTTCGATTAATGTATTTTAAAGTTTGTAAAATAAAACTATATTGTGTACTGCTGCAGTGTGTGAGTCACTAGGGATGTAAAAAAGAATAAGAAATAGGTAGTGGTATCTTAATTTTTTGGAGAGTGGTAAAATACGTAATTAAAAAATTATTAAAAGTAAAATTTATTCAGAGAAAAAATGTGTTCTTTAAATAACTTAATAAAGCATAAAAATATTTAACACAGACATGCTGTATATGAATTTTTTTTTTGCTATATATCAACTTTGAAACAATATGAGTACTTTTATGTGATAGGAAGAAATGTAACTACTTGCTAAAGACATGACAGAAGAGAGCAACTTTAATGAGATTGGAGAAAGTTTATATTAAGATAAATAGATGACAAAGGTAAAAATGTTTTGTGAATTTATGCTTACTCTAGGAAAGCCATTTGATGGCTTATTTTATTCTGTTTGTATATTTTAAAGGTTGTTACTTCTGGGAGCTTTCACTAGCGTTGCTTTATAATTTCTACTTACTAAAAAATTAACTTATAAAAGGAGGAAAATTGAGATAAATTGATAGACTTTGGGAATTCAGTGAAGTCTCATTAGGAGATTTTAGATTGAATGCTTTTATTTTCTGTGTCAGTAATGATTTGGTTGGTTGGTTGATCTAAATAATATCTGATGCTGCTTCTTTTTGTGTTCTTTGATGCCTCACCTTATATCTGTACTAAGATAAGGACAGCAATGGGTTGGCTTCTGATGCTATTGAAAAAAGTTTCACTAGTGAAGGTATTAGAATTTACTTTTAAAGATTCTATTACATAGATCCTTAGGCAAAAAGGAAATGAACATTTATTGGAGGCCTGCAGTGTGTCAGGCACTGTTTATATTGTGTATGTTATCACATTTAATGCTCATAGCAACCCTGTGAGAAAGGTAGTTGTAGTTTATCAGTGAAAAAAAATTGAGATGGAGATTTGTAGAGTTCATATAACTTGCCCAAGGTCTTATAATTAGTTAGCATCAGAACTGTCATGTAAACCCAGTATTTCTGATTCCAGATTCTGTGTCGAGGCTTCACTATGCCCTGAAAACTTAAGTGCCTTGCTTGGAAAATATAAAGTGCAGCAATATTATTCCTGCCTCATTTACAATGTTCTTAGATTGAAGAACATTTAAAAGCCCAATTTTTTTTCTTTGTTCTAACCTAGAATGTCTTATTCTTGGGCTGTAGCAGTGGACAATTTAAGAAGAAGTATACCCATTCTAAAGGGACTGTGAGTTTTATTGCTGCCTTAAAAAAAATAATTTTCCTGAAACAAAAATTCTATAAGTTGACTAATTTCGATAAACCTGCATGAGAGAATGACACTAAATTTGCTCATTATTTTGGGCTCAGCATCTCTCACCTGGCTATACTTTTCTTCCTTTCCACTTGTGCTTCACTTCTCTCCCCACTTACCTCTAACCTCTTGTTTCCATGTGATTCTGGCATAACAGCAGCCATTCCTACGGATTTGACTGGCTTGTCTGTATATAATAGGCTTCTAATGTGACTAAAATTCCTAATTTTCTGAGAAGACATAACAAAGCTATGAAATAGATTAAATGTGAATATTAAGCCTGCTATCTTTTATTTTTATGAAGAATGCTAACTTCAGAGAAAAAATGAAAAGGAGTGTATCGTGTAAGACCTTCACAGATTCAGAGCTTGGCAAGAGAAATTGAAAGGGTTAGAATAAGAGATAAATTATCCATTGAGTGTTTGTATTTGCAAGTATGCTAATAATTGTCATTATTTTGAAAAGCTGTATTTTATTAAAGGTTTATTTTAACTTTTTTTATTTCCTGGAGAAAACCAGTGTTGATCAGTGACATCATTATTTTAAGATAATAGTTTACAAAACAGGCTTTTGCATGTTTCAAAAGTTCTTTGAATAAGTGCAAATCATTTATACATTCATGCAGTTAAAGAATAGTGTTAGTTTGCTCTGTCAGAAAATCCACTTGATTTCATTTTATGAAATACTCTAAGAATATAAATCTTTAAAGAAATTACAGTTTTTGTTTATTTCTAGTTTTGTCCATTAGTTCGGTACTGGTTGAGAATTTTCTTTAGAACTTTATTATTTGTTAACTTACTGTTAATTCAAAAGGCACATGATGTAACATAACGTATGTAATTTAGGAAACAAAAGTTTACCAGAAACTTGGTAACTCGAAGGATTAGATACAGACTGAGATACATCAAATGTACACTAACTAACTGAGGAAGAAACTCTCCTAAGAATGGTATTTTCTTTTTGAATTTTGAAATAAGGTTCTGTATATTAGATTTAGTAAAAGCAGCAGCAGCAATGCTAGGTAAAAATTTAAAATAAGCCCCTGTTAGAAGTGTTAAAGTATTTATAGAAAGGAGTATATAATAGGTCAGAGAGGGAGGCAGACGTGTAGAACTTTTAACTTTTTCACTTAGTATTAGAATTAGCACCATGATGTGTGTGTGCCTACTAAGGTATGTCTAAGTCAGGCTGGCCTACTGAGATTTCATCAGTTTAGAAACAGACTATGTTTGTTGTGAGCCACAAGTTCAGCAAATTCAGTTTTATATTTTCAATTCATAGGGCTTCCTACTATGAGATTTCAGTTGATGATGGTCCATGGGAAAAACAGAAGAGTTCAGGGCTCAATTTGTGTACTGGAACAGGATCAAAGGCCTGGTGAGTAACTTGGGATGTTGCTTATCAATTTTTGTGAACTATTTTAAGTAATGTAATTTGTTAACCTCATATCAGCATACCTAAGGTCTCTGATATGTGAGAGGTAGCCTAGTATTGTCATGTTGGTTGGTCAGTTTCTGCTTCACTCATGGATTGGGTTCAGCAGTCTTGCCTTGATGTCTTAGATTACAGCTGCAGCCTAAATTTGGTCATTATTTGGTCATTATTTAGCCTGCTGCACTTGGTTTGTAAAGAGAAAAAAGAAAAAAATTTTTTTGGTACTATATATATATTTCAAGTGAAGAATATTTTAAATAATAGTAAAGGAATGAAAACAAAGTACAATACAAAAAACATATGCTGAAGGTTTGTGCATTAAAAGCCTAACCAGAGATAACCTGGGGCCTCCAGTATGTTGTTTACCGTGTAATCTCTTTCTGGATGGTCTCTTTTGTGTCTTTGTACACATATGCAGATGCCTTCCAGACTTAAATCTGTAGCAGTCTTCACTCCTGGCTATAAACTCATATTCTAAAATTAACTAGTAAATAGAATATTAATAGCATTTCAAATTCAATACATTTAACACTGAGTTTATTGTCTTCAGTTTTCTGCCTGGGATCCTTGTATTGCTTAACAGTATCACTGCCCTGAGTTCATACTCTAGAGACAGGGTATTACTCCTCCAAACCTTGCTCTTACCTTTGAGTCTCTACACACACCAGTCTCTAAATCCAGTCATTTGTACTTCTGAAGTCCTTGCCCCTGCCCTTTTCAGTTACTACTGCTATTTCTTTGCTCCAAGCACCCATCTTTTTAGTGAATATTTTTTGCGACTCACCCTTTTTCTTCAGGCTGTCATCCATACTGCCAATAGAGTAAGATTTCTAAAACGTAGATAAAATATGACTATACTCCTTCTGTGCTTTAAAACTTTCACTGACTCCGACTATGTTCAGGTTGCTCAGTCTGTCATATAATGACCGAAGGTACCTTGCCAGCCTATTGCTGCTGTACCCTAACCCATCAGCACACTGGAGACACGGCAGGCTACTTGCAATTCTCAGCACAAACCATGTTCTCTCTGTGCTTTTTGTTTTTGCTCACTGCAACTTCTTTCTGCATTGAATGTTTGAACACTCTCCACTTTCCGTCCGCTGGCTGAAAATTCCAGTCTTCAAATGTCATTCTCTGTAGGGAATCTTAGTTCCCTTCATAACCATAATTAGTCTCCCTTTTGTCCTTCCCCAGCACTTTTGTTTGTCATTGCACTATTATAGCACTGACCATATTACTAGTTATCTAATAACTAATACCCAGCTAGTTGGAGCAACTTGAGGCAGTTAGGATGGTGAGTAGTGGTTTTTTTTCCTGTTTAATTTTTTTGTGTGCAAAGCATAGTACCTTGTACATATTCATGAAGATATTTTTTGAATGACTACATGCTCACAAATACATCTAAAATAGTGCTTATCAAACTGTGCTCTTAAGTTGAGATAGTTTTCCTCTAAAGAAGAGAAGTGCTCCAGTGGGTTCAGACAGGAAAGATTCTCAAGAACTTACAGGGCATGATAAGGCATGCACAAGACATGTCTGGGTTGTGGCCCTCAGGGGAGGCAGGAAGCATTCAGAGGACTCAAGATAAAGGAGGGCCACTTCCTTGGCAGGATTTGGTAGAACAGAAGGTGAGGAAACCAGTGTTCTAAACTTAGGACAAAATGGAGTTTCATTTCCTAATTCCAGCATTACTTTTTAAAACTTTTTATTGTGTAAAATTTCATTTATATACAAGAGTAGGCAAAAACAGTATGATGAATCTCCATGTGCCTGTTAGCTAGATGGACTAGTTATCCACTCATGCCCGGACTTGTTTCCTCTGCCCTACGATATCTTTTGGTCCCATATTATTTTGAAGTAATTTTCAGACATATCAGTTCATTCATAAATACTCAAAAATGTAACATCTTAAAAAAAAAAAAGAAAAAACCCTAGTTTTAGCAAAAAGCCTTAGCCAAATAAATGAACCTTTGGAAAAAATGAGAAGTATCATTTAAAAAAATTGGTAATATCTTACTTTCCTAGGGCCATTGAGAAGAGCTACATTTCTAAAGTGACTTCTGTAATAATTATTTGAAACAATAAAATCAATACAATCATATAATACGCTATGAAAGTATTTGTAACCATCTCATAAATTGAAAACATTACAATTAACAGCTTTAATTTATCATAGCATCTTTTCTGCTCAACATGGTGTGTTACTTGTTGAAACTGGATTATTAGAAATAGTTCTACATATCCTTCCCCTTCTCTCAGTATTCTCATCCTTTAAAAATAGGCAAAATGGTATAATTGAAAAGAGTACTAGCCTGGAAGTTAAAAGACCAGGCTAAACCACTGATTAGCTTTGTCCACCTAGAACAAGTTTCCTTTTCTGCAAAATGAGAACAGATAAAATAGTAAGATCACTTTATTTTCTGAACTTCTGTGATTTTGTAAGTTATATTTTATGCAATATAATACAAACTCAGTTATTTAGTCCCTGCTACTTTGAATATACTGTGCTAGGTACTTTTTATACATTGACTATAATGCTTATAGAAATCCTACAATAAAGTAGTAGTATACCTGTTTTGTAAAGGAAGAAATTGAGGCTTAGCAAGAAAAAATAATTAGGCCAAGTTCACACTAGTAAGTGTCAGAACCTGGAATAAGTGTGCTTGACTGCAAATCCAGTGACTATTTCATTGCCAGCTTTTATATGGAGAGGGAGAGCTATCTAGAAGTCACACATTTGAAAGATGAGTCACTAGGTTGTACTGAAGAATTATCAAGGTAAACTTGCTGATCTTAGTGAAATAGTGCTTATGCTAAAGGCTTTGACTTCTCCCTTGGGGTGTGGGTGTGTGTGTGTCTGCATGTGTGTAATTTTGATAGTTTTAGTTTTCAACCTTTCAATAGTGAGAAGAGCACAAAGAATAAGAGCCGTTATGTTGTAAAGTATTCCCCACTCCCCTGCCACACACCTTATAGTTGAGTCCTGTGTTGATGTTGCATTTGAATAAGGATGACTTAGATTAGAACCTCAGTCTTTTGTGTGTTGTTTATTAATCTCTCATTGTCTCCTGTGCTCTGGTTTAGAACTCTCTCTCACTAACTACACCCTGCCCCTGCGACCTTGGTTACGCAGTCTCTTTTCTTTACTCAGCCCTTTCTTACTTCTAACATGTTCTGCCCTCCTCATTCCTAATACTGGTAATTCTTCCACAAGAAATTTGTTTTACTTTAATTCCAATTCAGAAGACTTAGTTTGGATTGGTTTGTGGTATCCCTAGTAATAGGAATGTGATATTCCTAATAATAGGAATATTAGAACAAGTCTTCTAAGACTTTTGTTCTCAAGTTAAATCTTAACAACAAGGAGATATTAGTTACAAAAATCTTTTGCTCTTATTATATTTTAAGTCAGTGGAACACTAATAAACATAGCTCATTTTATGTGACTTTGATTTAAAACAGAGTTTTAAAGCAGTATCGTCTAATAATGTGGATATTCCCAAGGATTAGACTATAATTTATACATATCCCTTGCATCTGAGATTTTCAGTGTGGCGTTCTTGCCATGTAGTGCCCTAAGTGCTTTATATCTCATAGTGTGTGATAGTAATAATAATGAAATAATAAGAGTCAGGACACTTATTTAAAGTATTTTGCTTTATTACCACATAGTAGGTGTGAGCAAAAGTACAAAGGCAAGAATGACCTTGCTGTGGTAGAAATGTCAAATTGGAGGGCAAATAATGGTGAAAATAGGCAAGGGCCACATTTTAGATTTTTTTAGCATAGGGATTCGGTTTGTGAATGACCCCACATTTTTTAATGTAAAAATTCATCTATCTGCATTTTTGTAAAGAGCATGTTTAAAATGTTTTCTCATTTCTCAAAATGTGAAGAATATAGGATTAGAATGGTATATGGAGTATTTCTAACTCCCCTCCAACCGTTACCCCCGCCCCCTACCTCAAAAAAAGTTAAGAGCCACTGAATTAGGTTAGAGTTGTGTGACTCATTAGGTTATTCCTTTTTATTAGGATTATCTACCGATGCCATATGAGAAGAGTTATGAGGCAGTAGAATAATTCAAAATTTCCTGGAAAAATTAAAAAAAAATCTTTCCTTAATCATCTTTATAGATACCAGGAGAGAGCTGCTTTTAAAAGTTATTCATGTTTGTGTTAACATTTGTTTTTAAGTGGTTAAGTAAGGCATCACACTGGGAAAAGATTTCCCACCTTTAAGGGAACCTTTATGATTTAAAGAAATACTTGTACATATTTAAAAATGTTAAATAGTACAAAAGGGTATATAATGAAAAGCTAGTCTCCTTAATTTCATGTCTCTAGTCCTTATCTACAGACACAATCACCATATATGTATAACTGTTTTTAATGCAAATAAAACAGGGAGATAATATACTATATAATGCCTTTCGTTTTTTAACTTAACATGTTAGTTATCTCTTCATATCAGCACATGTAGTTCTATTTTATTTTATTTTATTTTATTTTATTTTATGCCTACAGCACCTAGTCTTCCTAGGTGGTCTCCCATCCAAGTACTAAGCAGGCCTGACCCTGTTTAGCTTCCAAGATCAGTCGGGATTGGGCATGTTCAGGGTAGCATGGCCATAGACTGTTTTATTCTTTTTAATATCTACTACGTAGTACTCTGCTGAGTACCTATAATTTATCTAGCTTCATGTGGATATTTATGAGTTGTTTTGCTATTGGGAATAATGCTTCAGTAAATATTCTTGTACATGTCTTTATTATATGTACAAGTATATTACAGGATAAAATACTAGATTGAAGAACATGTTCATTTTAAATATTAATAGCACAGAATCGCTGTCCAGCTGCAACTTTTATAATCTCATCAGTGTATGAGAATACTTTTCCCTTACTCATGCTAATACATTGTTTTTAATTCTTGCAAATATGAGAAAAAGCTGTTTTATTTTGTATTTCCTTAAGTATTAGTAAGATTGAACATTTTTTTTCATATTGACCTGTGAACTGTTTGCCCATGGACTTTGCCCAGTTTTTAAAACTGGGTGAGGTAGATATTGTCTTTTGGTGGTTTTTTTTCTTTAATTTTTTTTTAATTGTTTTTTTCTTTAATTTTTTCTTTAATTTCTAAGAGTTCTTTGTATATTAAGTAGAATATTCCTTTTTCATTTTTAGTATGTTTTTAGAATTAAAACAGAATTTATGTGTTGTTTGTTTCTAGGTCATTCAATATCAACAGGGTTGCAACTCAGGCTGTGGAAGATGTTTTAAATATTGGTGAGTACCATAATAACTATTATATATTATAAATATAATATACTCTATAATGTATGTTTTATTATGTTTGCTGTTATATGATATAAAACATTTAATCAATATTTTCCCTCTTTCAATAGCAAAACGGCAAGGAAATTTAAGTCTTCCATTGAACAGAGAATTGGTAGAGAAAGGTCAGTGACAAATTATAATTACTAACAGTTTCACTTAAGTTCTTTATTGATTTTGCGGATGTTATTATGAAGTGTACTTGTCTAATTAGCAAAGCACAGTACTTTTTGACTCAAACATGCTCTTAATATCTCTTTAAATAGATTTAAACAATAAAGTTTAAAACTGGACTTTTATGATTTTTGTCAACTATGGAATATAACCTCTATGTCAAAAACAGTGTAACTGCAAACATGTCTTGGGGAAT
The DNA here is from genome assembly GCF_000151845.1 of Pteropus vampyrus. NCBI lineage: Eukaryota > Metazoa > Chordata > Mammalia > Chiroptera > Pteropodidae > Pteropus > Pteropus vampyrus. The sequence goes on along the minus strand of NW_011889279.1, from coordinate 96,755 downwards.
AGGAAAATACAGAAAAATACCTCTGTGGCAAATGGGAAATGCACACCTGAAGTCAGCGTGCCATTAATATCCTCCAAATGAAAAGGAATTCACTAAGCTGTGAATGCTTATCTCCACATTCATTAAAATGTTCTCTTCAACCTGCTCCTGCCTGCTTCTGTCCAGTTACTTTAAGAGAACTAGCACTGCTGGGAAGAAGGATACTGATTAGGGAAACTGAAGATCTGAATTCCAATCTCAGAGCAAGCAGTCACTCACCATGAAACTAGGGACAAGATTGTGATTCTGTGCCCCTCCACCCCCTCAGCTGTAAAATGAGGGAGGGGAGGGAACATAGTTAGATCACTGGTGAATAGGGATTTTTCATATTCTTTAAATTTTATTTTAAGAAATACTTAAATTCTTAAACCAGAAAACACATTCATTTGATTCGCATATGACATTTTAACACACTAACCTACACTCATCTACCAGTATCATTTTTGTACAGACCTCAAACTAAAGCTTTTCTTACTAACTGAAGAGTATCCTCAGATTTTAAGGTAAATTATTTTCAAAAAATAACAAAAACCCAAACTTGTTTATAGTTGCATCTACCTACCTTTGTAAGGATTTTGAAAACATATACAGCTAAAAGAAAATATAGACACAAAGTTCATATCAACACATGTAAGATTGCAACTGTCATCCATCCATAAACACAAACATTTGAATTTGAATTATCAGAATAACTTCATTCTCACTGGTTGCCTTTAAAATGATTTAACAATACATTTCGCAATACGTGATGAAGTATTTTAACAGTGTCAGTTTATTTAACTATATATTTTGGATTTCTACTTAAGAATTCCTTTGTTGGGGGGATGGTGTTTGCTTTTAAAATAGTTTGATAACAGAACTAAATCTCTGAACTCCCTTTCATTTCTCTAAAATGAACTCTTCTCCCTCTCAATTGAAGACCTAAAAGATTATTTTTATCATGGCTTATGAGCTAGCATTAGGATTAAATCTGTATCAAAGAAAGGAAAATTAGGTATTTATCGTAATTGATTCTTCATTATGTAATTTAACTTACAACATAATATATATAGACCAACTGAAATGTATATTAGGTATGTAAATTAAAGGGCATATATAAAATAAAGTGTTTGATTTTTCCCTTAATAAACTGAGTGACTGTTATTACATTGAAGATTTGACTGTCTTCAGAAGCAACAGTGAATGCCAATGCTGCGGTCACTGTTACACTTCTGGAACTAACTTTCTTCAGAGCTAAGATATGTGTTCCCAGAGAAGCAAATTTTTATTTTTGAAAGTCAACTAGATTTTTTTTTAAAGAACCAAATAATTCAAATGAAATTTCGGTAAATAAAATCTTGTAATGTCTTTTAACGTGCTACTCAACTAAATGTTCTTTCAAGCCTGATTTCTTTGTACAGTTGACTTTAACCAGTTTGTGCTTCGCATGCCAACTCTCATATGCTTCTTTGTTAGAGAGAAAGCAGGTCCCAAAGATTTCCAAAACTATCTTGAATGATGACATTGTCAATAGAGAAAGCATATTGTTCTGTCATCGTTTGAGACTGCGTTTTCAGTCAAGACTATTACCTTTTAATTATACTTAATTATACTTATACCTTTTAATTATACTTAATTATACTTATACATAATTATACTTATGAACTCTTTGACATGGTATTTTGGAAAAGAACTTGGCAGGGGAAAATAGGTAACTCAAGTTTTCATTTTCTAGTGCCATAAACTAGTTCTTCTATTTTTGTTTAATAGCTTTGTAGTTTTTTTTTTTTTCCTAAATGTACCTATTTCTTCTGTGTTGTAGGTGATGCAGGCTTCTGTGGGCTCATATGGGAACTTAATCCTCATTTATACATTTTTTTGTTTTTTTGTTTTAATGGAATGTTGTGAGTTCCAAGAAACTTGCTACCAAACAGCCTTTGAAACAGAACTGCTTTTAAGTTGGGGATAATTCATTTTGCACTTCTCAAGTGACCATCTTCTATTGAAAGTGCTAATATTTGGTTTTTCTTTCTTTATAGTAACAAATGAATATAATGAGTCACTGCTCTACAGCCCAGAAGAACCAAAAATACTTTTCAGTATTAGAGAACCAATAGCAAACAGAGTTTTCTCAAGCAGTCGTCAGCGTTGTTTCACCTCAAAGTAAGCTTCCAAAGTCTGTTTTTCATCCCTTGTAATCATAAAGCACTCTTGGTTTTAAAAGTATTCGATTTTACTCAAATTAAATTTGGTGGGAGAAACAACCTGTGGAACTGAGGTATTATGCTAACCTGGCTAAAATGGCATTTTCATTTAAATTTAATGTCTAATTTTTGGAGAAACTAAATTTAAATGAATAGAAGAGGCATAGTTAATTGGGTGATGAGGACTTTTTAAATGTATTAAGACCACAATAAGATCAAATTATTATTTTAAAAGAAATTGACTGGAAAGCAACTTTTTTTTTCCATATGCTATGGAATAAAAGCAGGGCAAATATTTATATAAAACCTAAATTTTGTAACAGAAAACCTTTAGAGTAGGAGTTATATCTTTTCCCTCTCACATCTGTTGAATTTGCTTCAGGTTTTTTTTTTTTTTGAGGGGGGACTGTATACATAAATGAATATAATTTCTTATTTTGTAAAGGTTGCCCAGTTTTCCAAACTAACAGGAAATCTTATTATAATCATTAAAAAAATGTCATCTGTTTCATGGCAAACGAAGAACAGTTTGATTAGAAATAGCTGCTTATAGAGTACATATTCTCTTTTTAAAATCCGTAAATGTTTTTATTCCAAGAAAGACACTAAAAAGGAAACTCATCTTACTTAAAAATCACTTTACTCATTTGAGAGTTAATTTTGATTGATCAACGAATTTATATTCAAGACTCATTTAAATTTTTGCTTATATAAATAGAATAGCCTCATGACTTGGTAGTTGGAAAGTATTTCTTAAGCATGTCAGTGAAAGCACTTTAACAACACAAGCTGTTAATTCTAATGTATTTGACTTATGAAAAGTTTAAAATTAAGAACTTCTGTTAATGAAGACACCAATAATAAAATAAAAAGGCAAGCCACAGAGCAGGATATCTGCAGTACCTATATCCAGCAATGAACTCATGCAGAATATATAACATACAAAAATTCCTATAAAACAGTAAGAAAAAGACAGGCAACCCAGTAGAAAATGGCTAACAATTTTAGGCACTTCACAGAAGAGGATATCCAAATTGCTGATTAGCATATGAAAAATGTCCTTTACCTTATTATTCACTTGGGAAATGCAAATTAAAACTACATAATACAATACTAATACTGTACACAATCCACCAGAGTGGCTAAAATACCAGTTGTTGGCACAGTGGAGCAACTTCAACTTTATATACTACTGTCATAGTTTGGAAAATTTTTGGTAATCACCAAAGCTGAATATAGCCTACGCAGTGGCTAAGAATTCCACTCCTAGGTATATATCCAACAGAAAGGTCTACACCAACAGAAATGTGTGCACCAAAAGATGTGCTCAGGAATATTTACAGCAGCACTACTCCCGATAGGTAAAAACCCAGAAGCCCATGAATAGAAGAGAAATGTAAATTTTGCTGTTTTTATACAGCGGAAGGGTTTTTATACAGCAATGAAAAATGAACACACTATTACTGCATATAATAAAGAGGATGAATTTCACCAACATACTATTGAGCAAAAGAAGCCGGACATAAAAGCACACATATTGTATTTTTCCATTTATATAAAGTTTAGGAACCGACAAAGCTATTACTACTATAGTGATTGAAATTAGGATAGCGGATGTGCTTGGGATGGAGGGGGCCTGATTTGAGTGAGGATTCCTGCTTTGGGTGGTGATTACACAAGTGAGTGTGTTGAGCTGCACCCTAATAATTTGTGCTGCCTCTGTGTTATGCTTAAGTAAAAGTTTCATATGAAAGCACTTTTGCTCAGTACTTAAGATGCTTGTAATGGCAGTAACTCAACATTCAGTCACAAGAAAAAGCCCGAGTTCCCTCAAATCTGAACTTGTTCACTTGGATGTCTGGGTGAATGGGCTATCTTGAACATTGAAATTTTGAGATTTTGATAATGTACCCATATATTTACATAGTTACTCATTCTCTCACACAAGAGAGCAACTCGATTTTTAAAATCAAGGCTCAGTGATCTTCCAGTTTAGGTAAAAATTAAGGGTTTTAAAGAAAATAATATTTAGGGTTAAGAAAACAATATTAATGAGATGTTGCTTTCTGCTTAGGGTTTGCGTTCGTTCTCGTTGTTGGGATGCCTGTATGGTTGTGGATGGAGGAACTTCTTTTGAGTTTAATGATGGAGCAATTGCTTCAATGATGATCAATAAAGAAGATGAGCTTCGAACTGTGCTTCTAGAACAGTGAAGGATTTCCTTGGATGACAAATTTTGATTACCAGAACAATACTTTTACTACAGAAACAGAGTACTGGTCATAAAGCTACATTTTTTGGTTATTGTTGAGACTGGTTGGCCCTTGGCTGCAAGATGACTAAGAAAGTGAGATTTGCATTATTCTTTTGAATTCTGATGGAAAAGATGTTCACTAAGAAAATGGATGGACTAAACTGTTTAGAATTGATACCAGTGAAATTTCTATATTACTTAACGATTGGTATCGAAGAGTATTGATATCTTTTTAAACTTAGGTAGGTTCAAATAAAGGATTAAATGTTTAGGATTTGAAATTTAACTGTACAACTTTTTTCCCTTTCCTCTTAACTTTGTGGAATTGGTCAGAACACACACACATCATTTGATTAGTGTATATTTTTTTATAGCACCTAAAATCAAGATTTTAAAAAAATTTTGATGGGGAATTTTGATAAATCCTGACATTGACATAATTGAAGTAGGTAAGTGTGTTTTTATATGTGCTAAGAATTTTCTAATTCCAGAACACAATGTTATTATCACTATTGATTTAAAAAATGATGGAACTTTTAAAATTATAGTTTTCATTTAATTGACTTTCAGGTTAATTTTGACAATTGCTGGGTGAAATACATATAACTGGACAAAATCATGATGCTATTACAAACGTATTAATTATTTTAGGTCACAGATGATTTTTTTAAAAATGATTTGAGTCTAATAGATTTCTTCCATATTTAAAACTAACATGGATTCAAAGACTAAAAAGTTGAACTGATTAAACATACTATTAGGAATTTGTTCAAACTGTTAAAAAATAATTTCACCTAGTGTTCAGGAGTATTGTCAGAAAAAAATGGATTATTTAATAAATATGTAAAACACTTTAGTTTTGGAATTGCTCTACTTTTTAATATCATCGCCATTTTCGCCTAGCTCATATTATAAGTTTTACACATTAGCTTTGGAGGCAAAGATGTTATGGCTTTTCTTTTCCCTGCAACTGAGAGTTCCTTTATTTTGGAAGGAAATTATTTTTATCTAATTCTTTATCTACATATATGTCATCTTAGCAACCATTGGTATTTTCATGCCATTTATTCAAATTTGTGTGTTTTTTTACTTGCTGTTAACAATCATTGAAATATTTATTGAATACCCATTCTATTCCATGTACTCTATCAGGTGCTGGATATACATTGATCAATGAAACAGACAGTATCCTGATAAAACTTGAGTCTAGTGAGCTCAGAAGTAAACTCTGTAAAAGCTAGTTTGATAATCACATTGAATGCTCTTAGTTTTGCCAATATTTAACATGTTCTTATCAAATTTTTTTATATAAATGTTAGTATAGAAAGGTAATCTAGGTTTTGATGTATATCCAGAAGAATAATGTTTTTTTCTTAGTTAAGAGTATCTGCACAGACACTCATTAGCGAAGAGTTTATATGATGTATACAGTAAAAATAAGTTTTCCCACAGCTGGATCTAGTTTCTGGTTTGATTTAAAAAACGATATACTTAAGATATACTTTATAAAGAAGTGAAATTCCACACTGTAAAACTCCCCTAGTAGGTTTAAAATGCCTTCTTGACAAAAATGCCAACTCTATCTTTAAGATCAAGATTTCATTGTCCATAATAGTACCATAGATCTGTTAATATGTAACATATTAAGTAACCTGCTATGTAAAATTGTTCATAAGCTATATTTTAAAGGCTTAAAAAATGCTTAATGTGTTCCATTTGCAGTATACCTTTTAATATTTCTGCTGTGTGGTGGGGATTTATTTGTAAGAGACAATGAGGCAAAAGATGTTGGAATAGCAAAAATGTTTTTATGAATTAACCTCTCTAATGGCAACTATATATGTGAATAAAATTAAAAATTATTATCTATTCTTTTTAATTTATTTCCTTAATTCTTATAAGGTCATTTGAAAACCAGAATTTCCCAAAATGTTTGAAAAATCTTTTCCCCCACTGCTATGTATTATTCTGTGCCCTCTTCATTTCATTCACTGCTAATCTTTGACACAGAACCGGGATTTGTTATGCAATCTGAGGGTAAAGTGCTCACCTTGTGTGTAGACTCTTCAGATAATTTTGACTTCGTATTTTTGATGCCCCATGTATATTTATATTCATGAGCCCAGTAAATCAAATCACGAGAAGAGCAGTGGTAACAAAAGAGGAAGTGGCCTTTTTGCTTGTTCTAGGGTTAGTGTATCCAGTGGAAAGAGGTTTCTTTCTAGTTTTTCCAGCGCCTTTCCGTCTGTGTTCTGCACTTCCCCCGTGCTGTTGTTTAAACAGTATTCTCCACAGTGTAGATCTTTAGTAAATACTGGACTGCAAGTGAGTTCATGAGGATAGAAGGAACACAGCATTGTCACTTTATCCAGAAATAAAAATTCTGCATCTGGCCAGAGTGCCTCTCATTTCTCTGCAACTTGTGGCTAGGGTACAGAAGGAGGAGTCAATGGCTAGAGGCAGATGTTAACATCATGAAAAGAATGACAGCCAGAAGTTATGTGTCTCTTGATGGAAGAACATAATACTACCTATCAGGTATCTCCTTGCTTAAAAAAAAAAAAAGAAAAAAGCCTCTAGATCAGTGGCACTATTGATGTTCTGGACCAGATACTTTTTTGTTGTGGGAAGCTATTGTGTTTATTGTAGGACAGTTAACAGCATCCTTAGTCAAGCTCTACCTGCTAGGTACCAAGAGCACCTCTCCACTTGTTACAACCAAAAATGTCTTCAGAGGTTACCAAATGTCTCTTGGGGTGCAAACTCACCCTTGGTCCAGAGCTGTTTGCTGACAGATCGAACTACCAGTTTATGGAAATAGGAGACAGATTAACCTGCTAAATACCACTCCAGGGATTATATCATCAAAATCCAGAATGTGGAACACAGGATAAACAAATGACCTAGTTTCCTCAATAAATCAATTCCAAGGGGAAAAAAAGGGAGGAACCTAAAGATTAAGAGTCTTAAGAGAATGTCAGTCAGTCCTAGCCAGAGCAATTAGGCAAGAAAAAAGCATTCAAATAGGAAAGGAAGTAAAACTCACTATTTTGCAGTTGACATGTTACATATACAAAACCCTAAAGACTCCATCCACCAAAAAAACTGTTAGAATAAGTGAGTTCAGAAAGTTTCAGGATACAAAATCAATACATAGGAATCTGTTGCATTTCTGAATACTAATAACAGACTTATCAAAAGAAAAATTTTAAAAATCCCATTTATATGTATATCAAAAAGAATAAAATACCTAAAAATAAATTTAATGAGGTCAAAGACCTGTACACCAAAAACTAAGACATCAATGAAAGATATTAAATTAGACAAATAAATGGAAAGATATTCTGTGCTCATGGATTGGAAGAATATTGTTAAAATGTTCATGCTACTCAAGGCAATCTGCAAATTCAGTGCAATCTCTACCAAAACTCCAATGGCATTTTTTCACAGAAATAGAACAAACAATCTTACGGTTTGTATGGAACCACAAAAGACCCTAAATAACCAAAGCAATCTTGAGAAAGAACAAAGCTGGAGGCATCATGCTCCCTAATTTCAAACTATGTTACTATGCTATAGTAATTAAAACTGTATGATACTGGCATAAAAAGACACATAGCTCAATGGAACAAAATAGAGAACCTAGAAATAAATCCATGCATATATGACCAATTAATTTATGACAGTGGAGCCGAGAATACATAATAGGGAAAGGACAGTCTCTTTAATAAATGGTGTTGGGCAAACTGGACCACAATCTTACACTATACACAAATATTAACTCAAAATGGATTAAAGACTTGAATGTAAGACCTGAAACCATAAAACTAGAAGAAAAAACTAAGTTCCTTGATACTGGTCTTGGCACCAAAAGCAAAGGCAACAAAAGTAAAAATAAACAAGTGGGACTACGTCAAACTACAAACGCTTCTGCACAGCAAAGGAAGCCAGCGACAAAAGATAATCTACTGACGGGAGAAAATATTTGCAAATCATATATCTGATAAGGGATTAATATTCAAAATATATAAAGAACCCACAACTCAATAGCAAACCCTCCCCCCCCCCAAAAAAAAAACCAATCCGATTAAAAACTAGGTAGAAGGTATTAATATATACCACCTTTATCCATTTTTCCGCCAATGGATATTCAGGTTGTTTCCGTATCTTAGTGATTGTAAATGATGCTACAGTAAACATGGGGGTGCATATACCTTTTCGTTATTTTTGTTACACACACACACAGAAAATGGAATATTATTCAACCATAAAAAATTAAATCTTACCATTTGTGACAATGGTAAGATTTAATTTTTTATGGTTGAATAATATTCCATGGATGGACTTTGAGGGCGTTAAGTGAAATATGTCAGAATGCTTTCTAATTTTAATGATAGTACTTAAGAGAAAAAAGAAATAAACTTAGCTGAAATACTCATTTTTATAAAAATGTGTTTTATTTTAAAACAAGTCTATAAAAGTAGAAATCACATACAAAAATACAGATTACTCTGAACATGTGAGCAAAATAGCTTACGGCTGGACTTGAGTTTGGAAGTACTGCATGTTTGAGGGCATCCGGAAGTCATTCCAACTGGATGCTACCTCCAGCCCTTGTCACTAATCTGTAAACAATAATTTCAAGTAGTCTTTAGCACTCTTTACTACGAAATTGAAACATAATCATTTCTGGTATAATACTTTAAATGTTCTTCCTTAGGTCTACATGGATAAGGGCACTTTATACCATCGTCTCTAACGTTTGAACAATCTGAGTAAAAAAACAATGTTAATAGAAATGATGGGTTTTGGCCTTTTCCATTTTGAACATATAAGGAGGTCATCAATTTAAATAAGAGATTAGTGTTTTGTCTTTTTTTTTAAGTAGAATTTAATTCTTTTGCTTTTATGTGCCATTAAAAAAATGACTGATGTTATCAAAAGGTTCAACACCTGAGTCTTACCTTTTATGTAGGTGCAAGTTGTGCTTACTGCTCTGAAACTGTGGAACACACACCTGCTTCTGGTGTGTATTTCTGGTTGAGAGGAACATGCAGTTCTTCTCAGAGAACTTCAGGTCCAGTAACCTTATAAAGTGGGTAGTTTCAAACTACTATTCTGGGAGACACTTAAAAAAAGGACAGTTTCAAATACTTGATTCCAGAGTAATACAAAAATAACTTCAAGAACTTCAGCAATAAAGGAAAATGGCAGGCAACTTCAGCATTCCAGCCAACATTTCAAGAACAGAGACGTGTTACTACCAACTTTCTAAAACAAAGCAAGGCATTTTAAAAGCTAAAGAACCCAAGTTAATATAATTTGATCATAAAGTTAGAAAGACCACAATTGTATCTTCTCGGCTAACTTAGAATTCTGGAAAATCAGTACCTTCATTAATGTGATTTAGAGGATACTTCAGGTTAACCTGTCACAGAAAACTGCCTCCTGAGCCTTCAAGTTCTGTATCAACTCTGTACCTCTGGTTGGTTGTTTTTTTCATTAAGTTTTTAAGGTGAATTACTCAGGGCTATTTGTTTCCATGAACCTAACTGCAAATCTAAAGGCAAAGTTGAAAGGTGTATTTTTTTTCCTATCCCCCAAAGAGACTGCCTCAAATCTACTATCCTATGATTCTTAATATTCAGCTCACAATTGGAATAGCTTATTATTCTTCCAATCTATGTCTTATAAAGCAATACTAGAAAATTAAATAGAAGAGTTAAGTTATCATATAGACCATGAAAATGATTTGCTGGTGATTTTTAAGCTTGATTCTAAACAGATTTAATAAGAAGGGCACTGGAAGAGATGGCTCCAATTTTGCTCCTTAAGGTATCTTGAAATTACAAGTTCACTCTCTTGAAATTTCATAAGGCTTACAATTTAGGCTCTTAAGGGCATAGCAGTGACGGAAGCTTTTAGTCATTTAAAAAAGCAACACTTCATAGTTTTCTCTCTTAAATAGTTCTCTAATATACTTGCAGAATGAAGGTGAAGGGAAAACCAAGAATAAAAATAGCTGAGTGCTCCAGCAATTGGGCTTCCTGCCTATTTGCCCTGTTCCAAAGAAAAAAAGAAGACACCATCCCACAATAAATACTTCACAGACAACTGGGCTTTTGCAGTGTCAGTCGGCATTTGATGCCCCATATCTCCGGGTTGCTTTTGAGGCCAATGGTAGGCCTGGCAATGGCGGTAAAATGGGAGCAATTAATCTGAAGATGAGGGAGGGCTTCCTTTAACAGCTGAAGGGTACTGTCTGGCACGATTCCAAACACTTGTAGTGTTTTTAGTGTGGGAATTTCTCCAAGTTCACTGGAAAGGAATAGAGAGAGACTTTCAGAGAAGCAGTATCTATGGAAACTGTTCCACTAGAGTTACATGACCCAATTTTGACAATTTGTATCATAGTCCATAAAATGCAAACTGAAAAAAAACATAACTTGCAATCGGTGATTTAAGAAAAGAGCAAAGGTGAATCAAACTACAAAGTACGGGCCACAGTTTGGGCAGTAAGGCCTGAGGAAACGTGCCAGTGCATTTTGTTGAATTTCTAACAAGGTTTATTTAAAATCCAACCACAGTTGCCTCTTTTCTCCATTCTTGATTTATACTGAGAGGTGTCAGTGTGTTATGAGGAGAAGGTAGCAAGCTGGCGATGGGAAATGTTTTACTGTGGCATCGGTTGGAAACTACCAAAGGTTACATGCGATTTAAGGGCATGGACTTGACTTCAGTCTCCTCCTCTCAAAAGGAGATGTCCGCAAGGTCGACAACTTCTTAATCATGGTTAACAGTCCACGAGTCCATTGTATGTGGTGGAACCTAACAGTGGCTTCACTAAGATATTTTAGACACAGTTATGTAGTTGGGTGAATGTGGAGAAAAGGGGAGGCAATAGCCATCTTACCTCTCGACATGTGACCATTTTTTTCTGTCACATATAAGCTAATATTCTTAGGTGTTTCACGTATGGTGTAATATAATTCTGTCAACAGTGAAATTCTGGTTCACAAAAAAAGGGAGCACATTTACCCCCAATAAATACTTTTTTGGTAAAATTTCTTTCTTCTTAACCCTGATTTTGTGTGCTTAGAAATTTATCTCTCTGATCTGTATTTGTTCCAGATTAGGACACACAGTACAAAGTCTCAGGAAAGGGAACGTTTAGTTTGGAATTTTAACAAAATCTCACTGCAGATCAATGAACATATCAATGACCTAGAGTCAGAAGCATCCTTTATATTTTCACATTGCCAGTAATTCCTTAAAAAATAAACCTTCCTTATAATAATCGTCGCCTTGCCTCCAGCCTATTTTATTTACCAATGTCCAAGGCACCTTCCTAAAGCCTAGCCCAGACTACATCACTCACTGCTTGAAAACCTTTTACGTTCTCTTCCTGTTTATGGAACTCAAACTGTTCAGTGGCCTTAAGACCTTCCATGCCTAACCTGCTCGTCCAGTCTTCCTATTACTGCTCTAAGTGTAGTTATTCTACGTTCAACAAAGTGCCTTAAGCACCAAAATATTTAATATTTGTTAGCTGAATACAACGTGAAGGGTAATTTAGAAAGTAAAAGTACTATCCAAATTAAGTAAATATGCTTTGTGTTCCTAAGAGGACAGACAGTAAGACCTGGAGGTCACGACAGACCTACAAGAAAATCAGGAAGAACAAATCGTTGTTCTTAAAGTCAACTAATCTCTGGAATATAGAAACAGGAGCATAAACAAAGGTCACAATACATAGATGAGTTATACTTATTACTTAGGATGACAGCAATCCCTCCCCAACCGTAAATCCTCTTACGTGAAATGTATAATAGCCATGAGAATTTTGGTTCTGGGATATCCAAATTAGCCAAATCCTAAGTCATTCTGCAGTGGACAGTATTTAAAAGAGGAAATTGGGTGGGAGTAAGAGAAGGAGATACAGCAGACGGCAGAAGAGGAAATGTTCTTGCAACAGCATTGGGAACGAGCCTTGGTGAGGAAGGAAATTAGATCAGACTCTTCGAAGATACTCGGGTGCTATATGTGAGGAGGGCGTGAGCTGTGTGAGATGAGATGAAGGATGAAGGACAGTTCCCAAGCTGAAAAACCAGAAAGTCTTAAGAAAAACAAAAAGCCTCAGTATATATCACCCACAATACAGCAGAACACATTTGGAAGCATCTCTGAAAATATAATGGAAAAGACCGGAAAGCAAACTAAGGGATGGAAAATAGAAATGAACAGGTTAAGAGCTATTATTTCTAATTTAAGAAGTATAAAATGACAATAATGTCTTACGTATTTTGTTTAGTTTTAGTCAACGGAAGAGATTTATAAACCCTTTCACAGGTTCACTTCTTATCTCATCTACATAATCCTGTTTTCCTTTTAAAATCTTAAATCCCTCAACTTCCACAAGAGTTTCTTATTCAGACTCTCCTAGTCTCAGACCAGTTTACTATCTCCAGTTTGAGTTTCTTAATTAAATGAGAAATATGGAATAGTTAGAAGAAAGTTTAGACTTAGGGAATCAGACCAATTAAGGAGTAAGGGAAGAAACAATGAGGGTATGGCCTGAGGAAGAAAAACCTACAGTTTCCCAAGCATTTTAAAGCATTACTGTTACAGAAGAAAGACACTCAAATTTTATTCTCCTACTGCTGAGATAATAAAAATTCTTCAGCAGGAAATGGCTCTTTGGAAATTATTGCCGAAGATTCCAGAATTCTTACTATGCATCAAACAGAACAGCTGCCAGAATGACTGAATTTAGAGGGAAAGACATTTTATCTTGAGAAACTTTTAAGCATAGAGTACTAGCAAACTCATCTGAATCGATTCACAAGTTAAACCAGTGTGCTATTTTACATAATACCTAAAGAAACAGATTCTTTCACCTTAAAGTTCCAGGACAGCATCTTTCTTCTTTCTGCTCTCACTCTATTCTGGTGGTCTGACTTGTAACTAAGCTTCTGATGCTCCTGTTTCTCTTATTTCACATATGATTTAAAAAATAAGTCATAACAATGCAGTGAGGGTTCCCATGGAGGTGGCAACTTCAGGCCTTTGCCCTTAACCATCAATCCACATTGCCTGTAGGTATCACTAAGCAAGTGTTATTATCCCACTGGATAAAAATGTTAAAATGTGAGAGCTCACTACCTCCCCTGAGCCTCTGCTCAAGAAAAAGCATTTTGTGATTACTTGATTAGCTTCCTCCTCTCTGCGGAGAAAGCATAAAAGTAAGATGCATGGATAGAAATCATCTCTGCACTTCCCAGGAGGCTGGTGCAGGCAGTGAAGCTGAGGCCCAGGCGGCAAAGACAGGAAAGAACGGATGACAGTGAAACCTTTTTGGGTAGATGCTAGAGTCTCTTGGGAGTTTTGAATGCTAGAAGGGGCAGGAGACTTTAGTAAGAGTTCCTTGTATATAAATTTAGACTCTCATATCTAAGAGCCATGAAAATGAACACCGGCATCCCTTTTAGGCAACGCTTTTTCAAACGAGATGCCGGCTCAGACCCTGAGCCCCAAGATTAATTAACTAATTAAAAATATAAGTACTATACTTCCTAATTCTACTAATTAACCCTATCTAGCTGAAGTATCTGATTTATTCATTAATTCTTAAAACTTACAAAGACCCAAATTAATAATTTGAGGACTATGTAAGTCCTTTGTTTGAATTCAATTATCTTCATCTGGACAGTGAACTACATGAACATGAGGTCAGCAGCCTCATTTGGGGCATAATGGCTGGAATAAGCAAAAAGGACACCTGACCGAGACCAAGACACTGACTCCTTGTGGTTTTCAGTAAACTTGCTAGACATTTACATTTGACATAGGAAGAATTTTCCAGTCCTCTGGGATGAAAAAAAGGAAACCTTTTCAGAAATAGAGAGACGATATTCCCACGACGACTTGGGTATAGCCCTTCAGAAAACAAAAGTGGACTGGATTCCTTTTTTCTTTGCACGCTCTTGATTTTGTGGAAGTTGCTGAGCAGGTACAAACTTAACCCTTGTAAAAGCCACCAGATTAGAGAGACTATTCTGCATCTGTCCAGGAGACCTCGGATCTAGACCAAGCTCAGCAATAAACTCACTATACAGCTTTGGGTAAGTTAGTTACTTCACTGGTTTGGACCTCAATCTCTCCCAGACCCTTTCAAAGACAACATCAGATTCTTATAATATTTACCACTTAAATATACCCATCCTTCCCATTCCTTGACCTTTCGGGACAGACATCACTAGAAGGTTACAGAAGTTTTCCTCTAACCCAGAGGCTTTTGGAATCAGGAGTTGATTTGAAAAAAGTTGGGGGAAAAAAAACCCACAGTGGGCCTGCCTCCTCAGTTCTACTCTGAGATCCATGGACATAAAGTCCTTCTCTCGCAAGTCCTTCACAGATACCAGTACAGTATTCTCCTATTTAAACCTGCTCACAGCTAAATAATAAATGTTTGGTGAATTATTCAGTCAACTCAACTTTACCAGACGTTTTTAAGCAAAAGATTTTCCTTGGTTTTTCTATTTTGCTGGTCTTTCCTAACTAGTTTGTGGGACACTAATATTGCTTAAACACCTGCTATAAATATTTATACCCCGTGACATCTCTTTTGGTCCCTGCTTTCTACTAGCTTTAAAAAACAAAAGTACTTACAGTAAGGTTTCAGGTATGATATCATAGCATCGACTGAGTGACAGGTGTTGGAGGTAGCTGAGCTGGTAAAATTCCGGAAAGCAGTCATGCTTTAGCATGATGCTATCACTGTAACAGACAGAGGAAAAGATTCAAAACCTATCCAGCAATTCCAGGTGTAGAAAAAAAACATAGTCTCCTATTTAGTTCCTGCAATTCAACATATTAAGATCCTTTCCTCATTCAACAAGCCATCGTGATTTTTCACTTTTTTTTTTTTTCTAAATGAAAAAATACCTTAAGTCTAGATGGACAAGATTGGGGCATCTTCCAACTAGGGTAGAGACATCTAGAAAAAAAAGAAAGTCAATATTAAACAAGAAACAAGACAAGGAAATCTGCTATCAATACTTCCATTTACCATTGTGTTTTAAGTTCAGAGCAATGCAGTTAGAGTTGCATGGTATTAAAAAGAAAAACAAAATTATCATTTTAACATATAAGATTTTCTACCCTGAAAATCCTAGAGAATCACCTGAAAACTAATGGAAATAGAGAACTGTGTAAAATAACTGGTTAACAACAATTCATAGCTTATCTATGTATCAGCCATAACTGGATGGGAAAAATTTTTGAAATCCTATTCACAACAGCAAAAAAAGCAAAACCAAAAACTACTATATATAGTCATGCATCTGCATAACAGTGTTTCAATGACAGACCACATCTATGATGGCAATACTGTAAAATTATAATGGAGCTGAAAAGTTTCTGTCATCTAGTGACATTGTAGCTGTCGCAGTCCAGCACAAAGCATTACTCATGTGTTTGTGGTGATACCTGTGTAAACACACCTACCAGTCATATCAAAGTATAGCACAATTATGTATATAGTATGTAATACTTGACAATGATAATAAACAACTAAGTTACGGGCTTATGTATTTACTATACTTTTTATCATGATTTTAGAGTGTACTCTTCCTACTTATAAAAAAAGTGCTATAAAACAATATGCTGTGTGATGCCGGCAGCAGCCTCATCCACCCTGTGTTTACCATGTCTCTTGATTACACCATTTTCTCTTGTGTTTGATTCTGGCTTCTCATGTTGTTTTGTACAGTAACGTACTCTACAGGCTTATAGCCTAGGAGCAGCAGGCTATCCCTTGAGTAGTAGCCTGTACCATCTAGGTTTGCGTAAGTACGTTTCACGATGTTCGCACAATGACAGAATCGCCTAATGACCCATTTCTCAGATGTATCCCAGTTGTTACCACGGCCAGAAAAAAATTATTTCTGCAACTTAAATAATATGTTCAAATAAATTCCGCACATATTAAAAAGTTCTAAATGTAAAAATATGGGTAATTACTCATTGGATCTTGAGACAAGTAAGGAGTTTCAAAATGTAAAAGAAAAAGGGAACTGATAATTTACTCCATAAAAATTTAAAACTACCATGTTAAAACTAGTCACAGACAGGACTAAAGAAACTTTAGAAAACTGGGAATACGTGTTTGCAGCATGCATTAAACAGTGGTCTTATTATATAAAGAATAAAAAGAT
This sequence comes from Pteropus vampyrus, assembly GCF_000151845.1. Taxonomy (NCBI): domain Eukaryota; kingdom Metazoa; phylum Chordata; class Mammalia; order Chiroptera; family Pteropodidae; genus Pteropus; species Pteropus vampyrus. The sequence continues at coordinate 80,064 of NW_011889279.1, read as the reverse complement.
AAATAATAGAAAATGGACAAAGAACAGGAACAGATCCTTTGCAAAATATAGAGATAATCTGCAGCCATCAAATTAAAAGATTCTATTATAATACCTAGAATTGGTGAAATATAATAAAGCTGGTCTCCCCATATACTTCAAGTGGATATTTAATTTTATGCAGCCTTTCAGGAAAGCTAACTGATTTTCTTTTTAGGGTAAACTGATTTTTAAGAAAAAAAGTATTCAGAGCATTACACACTTTGTTTTTTGGCTCAGTGCTTCCATTTTTAGAAAAACAGAGATGCGCATGAAGATATTTTTTGTAGCGACAGCTATAGTAGCCCCTCCCCTAATTAGCTTAATACTAATTGAGAATACAATACTAATAGTAGCTTATTAAAAAGCTTTTAGATAACATTTCATTACCTGAAAAAATACTCAGGATATACTGTATAGTGAAAACAAAATATATACAATGCATTATAATCTCCATTTAGTTAAAATACGTGCACAAACTCATATTTACACACAAACTTATACACAGCAAGAAGGGGTGGGGGAAAGGCTGGAAGGAAATACACCCAAACATTAACTGCAGTACCCAAAGGTGGTGGGATTATAGATAACTTTTCAGAATTCCGAAGTCACATGTACTACTTTGTAATCAGAAAATGAATCAATTAATGTTATTTTCTTAAAACAGACAAACTTCATTAATGTTTGAGAGTTTTTTCTCACAGCTACCTTTTCAGCCCCATTCCCCCTTGCCACTGATTCCTACACATGCATTTTCGATGGTCTCAGCACACCCACTGGGATATGTGACTGGCACCTCGACTTTATGCATAAAACCAAATACTTAATTTCTCCTCTAAACCTGCTCCTTTCCTAACGTCTTTTCCATCTCAGTAAGTAGTAACTTCACTGATCCAGCTGCATAGGCCAAAACCCTGGGAATCATGCTTGACCGTTTTTCTCACATCCCACATCCAATCTGTTACTAAATCTTGTTTTATCAGCTTTCAAAATGTGCCCCAAATCTGATCATTTCTTACCACCCGAAATGTCACCGCCCTAGTCTCCTGTAGCTTTTCCCTTCACAGCACCAGAATGAGACTTAAAATGGGAGTCAGATTATATCATTCCCTGTTCAAGATACTTTTAATGTTTCCCACCTCACTCAGAAAAATATTCGAGCAAAGCTTTTGCCTTGGTTTACAAAGCCCCTGGCTACCTCATCCCCTAACACTGTCCTTGCTCCCTGTTACACACTGGCTCCCCTATCAAGGCCTTTGCACGTGCTGGTCCTTGGTTCTAGAATGTTCTTCCCTCACTCACGTATCTTTCACTCATTCAGGTCTCTGCTCCAGCGTCACTCCTCAGACTGGCCCTCTCCTTGATTCCGTCTGCAAACAGCCCCCTTCCTATTACACTCGACCTGATTTTTCTGCTTTATTTTCTCCTCCTTGTATTTTCACCTGCTTTCACAACATGTAGTTCTTTGTTGATTGTCTGGCTTCCCAACTAGAATGTAAGCTCACAGGGTGACTTTGTTTAGTTCAAGGCCACATACCCAACTCTGGAACAGGGCTTCGTGCATTGTATGTACTCAGTAAACATTTGTTTAATGAATGACTAAAGAATGAAGAAAGTACACAATACAATTTTGAGTGACTCAACCAGCCAACAAACTAGCCATCAATAAAATCCAAAATCAGATGCAATCTTCTGTTGATACCACCTGGGAAAGAATGAAACCTTGGAGGCTAACGTGGTTAGTCTCCATCTCCAGCCCTCATTTAAGCCCTGTCCTCCCTTGGAGGGGAGGGGTAGTAGTTAGCCGTCGCTGCCAAGATTCCCTCTTCCCTGTCCACTTCACCACGAACTGGAGATCTAATTGAGCTAGAAGGATCTTAGAAACCACCTAATCTAACCTTTCACCTGGAGAAGCCAAAGCCAAATCAGAGTTTATCTATTGTCCCCCAGGGAGATCGTGATGGGTGGGTAGGGGTGTCAGTAATAGCCAACGATCACTGAATTCTCACTCTGTGCCAAGAACGGTTTAGCATGCTGCATGTGTATATAATCATGTATTCCTTTTTATAATTCTAAGAGGGAGTTCTGTTTATTTCCATTTTATTACTGAGTAAATGGAGGAAGAGTTTATCAACTTGTTTAAGGATATCCAATAAATGGCAGAGTGGGTACTTGAACTCAGGCAGTCTGGAACCAGTCTAGGAGGCGAAATGAAATCCATATTATCTGTATAATGAGACAGTGTGCCCCTGGTAAGACATGAATTAAAAAATCTCATTCCCACTTATACTTCAACTTATACTCCGCATCTCTGTCCAGCAGGACTTTATTACCTATTATTCCTGCCAAAACTCAGTAAACAGGCTTAGCTATTGTTTCCTGGGGGAACAAAGAGAAGAGTTTTAAGCCAAACTTGGGCAAAATTAACAGCGATTTGCCTACAGCAGTTTTTCAAACTTGCACCTGCAACCTCGGTTCATTTCAGAAGAACTCTCAGTGAAGAAATAGGGAATTCAGATAAGGGCAGGAAATGTAAATAGGGCACAGCCTTCTCGTCTCTTGGGGATGAACAGGGAAGAACCAGGAGCAGGATTTAGTGTCAAGAAGATGCTCGCTGGTGGGAGTTTAAAATCCTCAGAGGGTAAGAACTATCCAAAGCTTGAGAATGAAACTTAATCTCAACCCAGCAATTCTACTTTTGAGTGGGATTTGAAATGCACTCAAAGATCTGTCTCTGTCTATGACAAAACTGTCAGTCAAAGGGGGAAAAAAAATGGAGATTCTAAATGTCCAATACAAGATCAGCTGAATAAATTATTATTGAATCAATACAAATGATTCCACATCTACTGGATGGAATTTCACATAGCCACTGAAAATGATGTGGTGTCACCAGTGAAAATGGGGTTATCTGGTAAAAAAAAAAAAAAAAGCATATGACAAAGCATTCTATATATTGTGTCCCATTCTAAAAGACATTTTTGTAAAGTAAAAAGACTGGCAAGATGCTGGTGAGATGACTGATGATTTATTTTTGTGTTTATCCACATTTTACATTTTTTGGAGAATGACTATATAATACTGTGATCAGATTTAAAACTGTGCCTTAAAGGGAAAATACGTAGAACCAAAATATTTTTCGGGGAGAGGAAGAGTAAGAAAGACAAGTGCTGCTTTTACAAATCTCTAAAGTTAGCATTCCCCTTGTCCGTAAACGCGGGCATTTGGACGCGAACACCAGCAAAGGACTCAAACCCCTGACGGCTCATGAGCCCTACCTCTCATTTTCTATATCCTGATGTATCCTAGTTACAAGAGGATGTGTCATGCCCTGGAGAAGTAGCTTTTAAATACTACTTAATTTCTAAGAAGGTAACATCCTGCAAATGTGTGATTCAACTCTTTTAAAGTATGATACACTATAATAAACAAAACATTTACACTCAGATGAGCTAACACTGACACCAGGACAGGGTTAAGGTACGTTGTGAGCTTAACTAGGTTCTGTGCAGCATGGTCTGAGATCATAAGGTGAAGCTATTAAAAATCTTGCCGTTTGATAACACTAATCTTTGCAAATCAAGATTTTCTCCGTATGAGATGAACAATGCGTAACTGAAGGCGGAGGATCCTGAAGACTGTAACCATCATGTCTTATCCCTGACTTCGAATGCCCACGTCCATCCCAAAAACCTCATTATCCTTAGACTGAATCCAAAAGTAAAAGTTGTGTGAACTTACAAACAGGCTTTATAACAGGGATTTTCAACCTTGGCGCTGTTGACATTTTGGACTGTATTATTTTTTGTGTGTTATTCTGCTGTTCTGTGCATTCTTGATTTCTACCCACTAGATGCCAGAAGCACCCTCGCAGCCATGACAATCAAAAATATCTCCAGACCTCACCCAATGTTCCCTTGAAGGCAAAATTGCCCCTGCTTGAGAACCACTGCTTAAAACTAATCAAACACTGCACTTACCCATTTTCATGTTGGAGTTTTACCTAAAAATTTAGTTGATTAAAAGAACTTCTGCTTAAAAAGTAATTGTTTAGAAGTATAAAGATTTCCATTTCTAGATCCTGGATTCGAATCTTGACACTACCCAACTAGCTGTTTGCCTTTATTTAACCCTTCTAATCAGCTGCTAACACAGGCCCTGGATTAAATGAGACAATTTAGGGAGCACAGCACTTAGGAGATGTTCAGTAAATCAAACCTACTATTTATGTCAAGGCCTCAGGGGCCCGGAGCTCTTACCTGATCTCTGGAGATTCTTCCGGTAGCCACTAAGATTCAGCTGGGTGATAGTCTCCGACACATGCGCGACAGCCACCTGCACATGCTTTTCAGTGAAGTCAAAGCACCAGGAGAGGTTCAGCTCATCCAGTCTACACACCAGAGAGGCAATAAGTGAAAGCATAAAACCATCACACAGGAATGAGTTCTCTAGGCAGCGCTGCCTCAAGCGGCAAAGCAAACACAAAGCCATAGATTCCTTTCCATTTTATGCACAGAACCTCTGCTGCTCTAAGCAGCTACCTTTGCTCACCTGAAACTGCCTTCTCCCCTCTAGACACCTTCCTCTGCCCTAAGTTTGCCTCAGTCAGCAAGGGGATCTGAGCCAAGGCCTGGGTAAATGCTGCCCCCTTGTGGAAATAAAGGGGAGCACACACTCCTCCCTTCCTCGGGGCTCAAACCTCATTCCAGAACAGGAAGTAGAAATTCCATCCTCTGTTTTTCTGAACCACCCAGGTTGTTAGCAAACACCTACACAGACTGAACAATGAGATGCTTAAAAGACTGATTCCCCATAAAGAGACACTTATGTTGCAAAAAGCTACTTCATCTTATTTGGCCTCTGCTAAATGAGCAAATGAGGGATTCAAAGAAAATGTCTAACCATCAAACCACACACCCTATTCATGGCATTCCTGAGAAAGATGTAGCTTTGATAACATTCTTATCGAAAGGCAATCTACTTGCATCAGAGCATTAAGGAGTCATAGGTACAATGCTATGAGATATATGTGGAGACGAAGGGATATTAAAAAGCCCGGATGCGCATGCACACACACGCATGCACACACACACACACACACACACACACACACACACACACACACACACACACACACACACACCCCGCCCAAACACACAGTGCTGTGTAGTCTGTGAACTGTGTCCCCCTCTCACTTGGTAATAACTGTACCTCTGCAGTCTTTATATACTAACATTAGGACACAATATAAAAGGTGTTTTGAATGGAATCATCCAAATTCATGATGTATATTTGCAATGTACCAAATTTAATCAAAAACTATTAAGTTAGGTATACAGATATTACAGGGGTAAAAACCTGACTGTAGAGTCAGGTATAATCAATTTCTCTCAACTACACTGTTGATAAACATATTACTGCCTTTTCCTTATTTTAACAGTAACAATGAAAAGGAATCACTACACAAGTATCCTTTGCAAACTTAATTGATTTGGCTCCTGCGTTTGGACAAAAAGTTTATAGAGGGCAAAGAATATTATTGTATTATCCAAATCAAGAGCTCGGAGTGAGAAACAGCTTAAGAAACTTCCCAATTCTATTCAGATGTGAGAGATAACTGTACATTTGAAACAAAAGCTTTAAAATAAAGTCCCAAATCTTTCCTACCTGGAACAGCTGCTCAGCAAAGTCTTCAGGGCAGATTCAGAGAATCCAGAGCACCCAGAAAGGTTTAGTCGCACTAAATTTGAGTTCTGTGCAAGATCACTGGAAAAGGAGAAAGTCAGCAGAATACCACTAAGACACTCTTATTCGATCAACAAGCATTCTGAGGATAGCAGGCTAGCGAAGTAGTTAAGCTGATAGGCCTTCAAGTCAGAAGTGAGTTTAAACTCACGTCTTACTATCTGAATGAACCTAGCTGGATGCTCTGCCTTAGTTTACTCATCTGTGAAATGGTAATATCAGTACTTTATTTTGTAGGGTTGTTAAAATTAAATGTTATAATTTAAAAAAGGGCTTAGCATAGTGCCTGGCATGAAGTACACAAGAAACATTTACCAATGTCCTTTTTAAATTTTAAAAAAAGCAATGCAATACACATATTTCCATTTTACCTATAAATGGAATTAACTTGTAAGCTAGCTTCTACTTATAAAGTTATTACCAGGTTCTTTCAATTAATGTCTCTCAAATTTGCCTTCTCTGCATTCCCAAATGTCTCGTGTTATTGAAACTTAGTGATTAAGAGCAAAAGTTCTGGAATCACACAATATTGTCAAGTTCAAATCTTGGTTCTGCCACCTAGTAAATGTGTGACCTTGGACATATTATTCAGCTTGTGCCTCAGTTTCCATCTGTAAAAAGGGAACAATAAGAACATATTTCATGGGGTTGTGAGAATTACATGGGAATATCTTTAAGGAATTTCGTAATCTGGCACAAAGGAAGTACTCAATAAATGTTAGCTGCTATTATTATTCTATTTTTCTCATCTGGTTTCATCATTTCTCACCCGAATGAACACAATGTCCTAATATAGTTTCCTCTATGTCCGATTGACCTTCCAAGGTGCCAAGCGAGTTAATTTTCTAAATTTCGACTCTGCCATGTTCCTTCCATTCTCAGAACCACTGCCTTCACTCCACGCTTCCTACAGCGCAGTCCGGACATCTCATAGTATGGCAGGGGCCCCTTATGACCAGGTCCTTGACTGTCCTCATCTCTTATCACTGCCCTCACTGAACCCTAGGCTCCAGCAATTCCCCACTACTCACAAGTTTAGAACCACATAGGCAGCTGTACCTAGACTGTTTGCTTCGCCCTATCGCGTGGAGATCTAACCAGCATTGCTTTAATACTTAGCTTAAGAGTCACCTCCTCTGAGAAGGTGGCCCTCCCTAAATTTCATTAGGTCTCTGCATGTTGCCACATATTCGCCAACATATTTAACAAACACGCTGCACTGTAATTATCTGTCTCTCCCATGAATGAGGCAGGGCCATGCCTTTATTCATTCTTGCATCTCTAGAACCAAGCACAAGGCCTGGCACACGGTTAGCAGGTATACTTTAGTTGCCTAGATGAATCCTGAAAAGTCTGCAGAAGCTGAAACACCACACTGGATATTTTCTGCGTCCCTCTGGATAGGGACAGAAGGGCACCCCAGTTATACTCAGGGAACAAAACTAACACGTAAAAACAACTGCCTTTGTGACATGCCCCTAGCTGCCACTCACTTGACAATGGGGTCCGAAAGCTGGAGACCTTCCAGGCTTAGATTCTGCAACTTGGAGCACAGAGACAGAATGCCATGGAGGGTAGACATATCGATGACTGAGTTCGACAGGTCCATGTGCTGTACACGAAAAGGACTGAACACAGAAGAGGCTCTGTAAGGAGGCTTGCAGGGCACATCCGGATCAGATCCCACCCTTCCTCCTTCTCAAATGCGCAGCCTATCACAACGAGACACTAAATGCAGTCCGAGCATTCGCTATCGTTTTGGTCATTAAACACGTCGCTCGTAGCTAATTCCCATCCTCATTCATTTTAAAATTCAAGAGGATTTTTGCCAAGTCAAGATGTTGCTACCAATATAGTCCAATTAGAAATTAATTAGTGGGGATCATGAGAATGAGCTGGATGTGACGAGGAGGTTATGCCTATGACTCCTGGTGAGGATGACGGAGTAGGTGGCAGTGGCGTTTACTAAAACAGAGGAGATAACAGAAGAGCAAGTTGTAAATTGGGGCTAAGTTCAATGTTAGATATGCTAATATTGAGGTACCTGGAGGAAATATGGAAGTCTCTGGATCACCCAAAGTCTTTAGGTAGCCCAGCAGTAACCCTGTTAGTGTGTCTCTGAAACCTGTGTCATGTTTCAACACAAAGGCCCCATGGCAAAATAGGCAATTAATGTTTCACACTGCACTGATGACCAGTCACAGGCAATAGGAGGCTGGACATACCAAAAAAAAAAAGTTTTGCTCTGTTTTTCACCTCAAGATTTAGAAAGAGTTTTTCTGGGGATTTTTCTTTTTTACCTGAAATGTTCAACTAATGGTTGGTCCACAAATGATCGTGGGCAGCAGAAGGCAATCACCCCTCGAGACAGCAACCGCCCAATCACGTCTGGGTGCAGGTTTTTACCTGTGAGGTCTAAGGTCTGCCATAGAGACTCGTCGAACCTGGAAGAGAGGAGGTGCTCCGTTAGGTACGTCGGGGGTGCTTGACACCAGAGGCTCCCGATACCATTAGCGACAAGGAAGACACGGCCAATAAACCGACTTGAAGCAAATTTTGAAAAAAACCTTTGTTTTTTTAAGTTGGCTGTAAATTAGCTATGAATATTTCTTTATACATATTTCTAATTTAGATGGTTCAGTGCTGTCATTAGTAATGCAATGATCTGGACTCAGAGAATACAATTCAATTCAATTTGATAGCTTTAAACGTGTTTGTTGAAATTGCCTAATTGATTATTGACTAGGTGAGTAGGTTCAGAATGGCCCAGATGGTCCCACTTGCCATTTTTAAGCATGAACAGTTTACCAGGATTACCCTAAATAACATAAAAATATAACTAAGAGAAGGAAAGTCAGAACTATTTTTTAATGAGTTATAGCTACTAGACATCTACTAGGAAAAAGTCATAGTTCAGCTGTTTTATATTCCCTTTTAAGCTTTAAAAAAATATATCTGTACAGACATGCAGAGAAATATATGTATACATATGAACTAATTGGAAAGGAAAAGGGAAAAGTATTACTTGGATTTTAGATAGTGTTTCTAAAGCAAAAAGGAGGTACCAAAATGTACTGAACACACAATAAAGGAACTTTAATGTTCACAGATTAATTCAACTTAACAGAAAAGGAAACATAAGATCAAGCACATGAGGGAACATTTTAAATGCCTACTAGAATTTTCTTTTTTAATACTGCTTGAAATAAGCAGACCACTGGCAACGGCTTAAAAATAATTCCAGAGAAAGAAATTGTCAATGTGGTATTTGACCTCTACTATTAAGAAGGCAGGACTGCAGTGCCTGGCACACAACAGGTGCTTAATAAATTGTCAGCTATTACTTTTATGACATCTGAGATGAAGATTAATAGACTCTGCATGAAGAGGACAGCTTGCAGAAAAAGAAAATCAAAATGCGGACGCTTGGGTGAGGATGAGTGACCGTCAGCCGCCACCTGCTCCAGCATTGCTGGTATGCTAACCTCTCGGTGGCTCTTCTGTAAAAACCAACGTGTCCTATTTCCAGCACGTCCCTGAATGGAAGAGAAGGGGCTACTACTGTTTTACAATGAGATTCCTAGAAATGTGGAGGGAGGAGAGAGATAGATGGCCGCGGGCTGGAAGGGGACGAGAAGGGGTGAAGATGGAAAAAAAAAAAAAAACCAAACGTTCAAATGGAAAAACAAAGCCTTTCCCCCTGCTTCTGGCCTGTTACTGCCTTTCTAGCTGACCAAGACTTTCCACATACAGCTCACTGTCCATACCCGAAAGGTGAGGCCCAAAAAACCAACAGAACACCAACAACTGTTGGCTGCCATGTGCCGAACACCTGCGAGAGTCAGGCACTGCGCTGGTGGCGTCTTTGTATTTCGTCCTCCTAACTGCCCTGTCCTGTGGGTACCATCATCCCCATGTTATCTGCGGGAGATGAGGCTCAGAAGCGTCAAGCACCTCACACAGGTCACGCGGAGCCTCGGTGGCAGGGGCTGGGTGCACACTCAGTGTGTCGCCACAGCCCGTCCTCACTCCCACTGCACTTGCTGCCCAGCCTGCCCGGCGCGAGGGACCGCTGTGCCTCACGCACCCCTGGAACCCCTACACTCTGCGTGCAGAGTCGGCGCCAAAGAGACGTGAGTCACAGCAAATACGACGAAAACAGGTTTTGAGAAAGGGGCTAAGTTGTCACCTCCTGGCAACCCCTCCCTTCCACTCTGAGATAAGACACTAATTATTAATAAAATCATGAAGCTACTTAGTTTGCTTTGTGCTACTATATTTTTCTTGGTTTTTAGTTTCCCCAGACCCAAATGAATGAAAAAATAACCCTCCTCTCCCTCACTTCCCCTGCAAACATCACGTGGGGTGAGAAATACTTACGCCAGGTGATACCACCTCTTACAGACGCTGGAGACCTTGAGGAGCTCAGGGAGGCACAGACAGGAAAAGACCCCTAAGAGCAGCTCGTCTGGAAGGGAGTCCCATGAAACACCTTTGCGAGAGAGAGAAAAGTTTTCTCTTACCCTGTCAAGTCTATCAACTCTTCATGTGCATAAAGGATACACAACAGTTAGCTTATGACAGGCATTTAACACAAATTGAATTACTCATCCCGCAATTGTTTTTCTGTTCACCCACCGTCTACGTAACCCAAAGTAAGCACCACGCTTTTCCAGCAAAAGAGAAAAGGGAAAACCAAGAAAACTTTTCCTTCACCTCCCGCCAATCTTCAGCAAGGACTATACGAAGGATGGTTCAGAGCAGGTCCCCACCTGTCCTCAGACCTCGTATGATGCCTAAGATGCCATGATGCCTCTGATCATGGAATGCTTCCTTTCGTTCTGAAGTGGTTTCAGTGGAGGATTTATCAAGTAGTGACCTTATTTAAAAGGCAAATGAAGCTTCTTTCTTCTTTCAGGTTTACAGAAAGCACTCAAAAGTCAATTTACTTCAAAGTGTAATGTTAAAAAGGTACTCTCATTTATTAATTCAACAAACACGTACTGAGCACCTACTGTGGTACCCGGGTCAGTTTAGGTTGAGCAATAAACAAGGCAGACAAACTACTCATGGAGTTTATATTCCAGTGGGAGGAAACATAATCTCACACACACACACACACACACACACACACACACACACACACACACACACACAAATGAGTAAATTAAAATAGACCATACACATAAGAAAATTATTAAATCACATAAACCGATTAGTGTTATGCAGAAAAATTAAGCAGGGTAAAAGACAGGATGAGGAGTAGGGGGCGGGTGTTCCAAGTCTGAACAGAATGGCAGGGAAGGCCTCACAGAGACGGCAATCCCTGAGCAGAGGCTTGAACAAAGCCAGGCAGCCAGCCCTGTGAGTCTTTGTGAGCTGTTCTACGTACAGGGAACGGCATGTGTGTTTTGAGGTACAGCAAGGAGTCCAGTGCAGAAAAACGGAGTTGGAGGAGGAGGGGAATGAGGTCACGCAGTGCTTTCTAAGTCAGGATGAGGTAGGTCTTCAATTTTGACTCTGAATGTGCTTAAGAGCCTCTAGAGAAATAACAGCATCTGGAGCTCAAGGTTCAAAAGGATCACTCGAGCAGCTGTGTTCACCATCAACTAGAGGGAGAAAAAGGTAGGTACGAGAAGAGCAATTTTCTTAGTCTTATAAAAGCAATCTCTACATAGCTATCTGACAAGTATTACATGTTTACATATGAATATGTAGAATGACGCACAAGAGCAGGACAATGATCAAGACGGAAACAAGTAGGCACAAAAGAAACACTGAAAGAGTGGTTAGATAAGCTCGAACTTGCCTTCCCAGTCTCTAATTCCAACAGATCTTCTACACCAATTCTAGGGCAATCTTCTCCCAACTGTGATGGTTAATTTTATGTGTTAACTAGGCTGGGTCAAGGGATGTGAAGGTAGCTGGTTAAACACTATTCTGGGTGTGTCTGTGAGGGTGTTTAGGATGAGATTAACATTTCAATCAGGAGAAAGAGGAAAACAGACTGCCTCCCCCAAAGTGGGCGGGTCTCATCCCATCCAGGGGCTCATTAAAACAAAACTCTGATTAAGGGAAAACTGGTTCTCTCCCTTCTCTGAGGAGCTGCTGGGTCTCCTCCTGCCTGGAGACCTGGGGCTGGAACTCACACCATCAGCTCTCCTGGTTCTCAGACTTTTGGATTGCAGATTTAGGGCCTTCTCAGTCTCAAAAGTCACTTCCTCAGAGGAGCATTCCCAGCTCATCAACATAGCCCGCCCCCCCGCCCGCCCCCAGGCCAAATCTGCACATCCAGGACCTAGCACAATGCTTGGCACAGAACAGACATTCAAAAAGTCTTTGCTAAATCCATTATACCGTCTACTCTCCCTTCACGCCAACTATGAATGTGCTATATCTGTATTTATGTGAGCTGGTTAAACAGTTAACTACTACAAAATCAGTGCCTAGGTCAGAGCCTAGCAATGAATATTAAAAAGTGCTCACTCAGTTGGTATTTCACAGAGGAATGACTGACAGCCGAGAGAAGAATGCTGGCTTTATTTTATACGAAGGCATCACTCTTGGCCTCTTAGGACACCAGTTTCCTCATTTGGAAAATGGCAAAGGTTGCCTATGGCTCCAATTCAGCAAACATTCCTGGGTGCCTAATTAATGCACTAGTGCTGGGAGCTGGGTGTAACCCAATGGCCTCACTGGGAGATGAACTAATAAACAAAAACATAAGCTAACATTTTAAACTGCCATTTACTGAAAGCCCTAAAAGTCTCAGGCATTTATTAAACCATGCCGACACTAGTCTTTGCAGCGACTCTGTGTACTAAGTAGTATTATCCCACTTTATATTTGAGGAAACTTGTCTCAGCGAGGGTAAAGAACCTCACCAAGGTGATAGCAACCATTAGGTGGCAGAGCCCAAGCGGCAAACGTGGTTCTGTTCTGCATGTTCCAAAGCCCATATCCCAAAGCGAGGGCACAGAGCCACAAGAAGTGAGTGTCTGAAGCCTGGCCAGGTGGCAGAGGGCACTGCAGGTGGGGATACAATATCTGCAAAGGATGGCATGGTACTGTTGGCATTTGGGGAGAAGAGGCTGGAGACAAAAGACCAGGGCACGAAGGAAATGTCCTCTGTCAGAACAGGAGTAGGTTTTGAGGTGGGGGAAGGGACTTCAGAAGAAGCAACTATGACAAAAGGAACAAGGTCACACAACTAGCTGGTGGCAGAGTGGGAATTCAAACCCAGGTCTGACTCCAAATTGTGCCTTCTTTCTACCCCAGGATTCTCCAAGATTCTATGTTCTCTCTGTTTTGAGTAGGTGATGATCTTTAAGTTTGAGAAAGGAGAGAATTAAACCTGACTTGCTATGGAAAAAAAGAAATCAATCAGGGCTGGGAGGGAAGGGTGAAGGGAGAGGGCACAAAACAAACATGCCGATAGCTACCAATGTGTCGGCTGCCAGATGGAAGGAGCAATGGCCAAGAAAATGCACAGCCTCAGCCAGCAGCCAGATACCTGGGGCTCTACTCAGTTGACCACAGGGCGACAGTGACTCTAGGGCCCCTGGGTGGGGGTGCCGCAGCCTGAAACTGGCTGCTGTCCAAGCAGATGGGGCAGAAGTCTGTCTTCACATAGCTGCTCTGGCGGATGGTATCCAAGGCCTGTGATGTGCTTAATCTAATTTTACTTGCCATATTTCTCAAAACATCAACCATCTGTTTCCTGGATTCCTGACGACACTGCTGCCTGGTCTGCTTGCCTAGAGCGGATGAGAAAGTCCAGAACAGGTTTTCCTCCACTTGCTTCTTCTAAACCCCCTGGGGCTGTGCACCAGCCCGCACAGTAAGGGAAATAATTATCCAGCCTAAGGCCTCCAGTCTTCAACTACCTGGAAGCAGTGAAACATACTTCTGAGCCATGAAAGGGAAAAGCGGCCAGACTCGCAAACCTGCTAGTCGTCACCCTCAGCCACCACCATTTCCACTCATTCCTCAGGTGCAAACCCAGCTGTCCACTCCCATCACCTCATCACTGCCTGCACCCCTTAAACTCCTTTGGTAAGAGTGGCTTATGGGAGAGTCTTCCATGCGTTAGATCTTTCCAGGATAGACAGCCCCTCTTACTTGACATATTTATTTCTTGGAACATCACCTACACTCAAATTTAACTTAACACTGCAAAGTAATCTTAATTATAAACAAAACTTTGACTCTTAAAATTGCTCTTTAAGCATACATAAACAAATTATAGTTGAAGGGTAAGCAAGCCTGCTGCTCACACCTACCGTTTTTTGTGTATTTTTTTAAGGGTGGGGGCTCACTTCATGTTTGCTTTTGCTAGCTTGTTTTAAGTAGTAACAACCCGTGCTTCCTTTCTGTGAAGCTACAAACAGATTCTGCCACCTGAGATGAGTTTTCCTTCCTTTTCCCATAAATCAGAAAGAGAAAGCACTAGACCTTGACAGCTCTTTGTTTCTTGTTTTTCTTTTTTCTTTCTTTTTTTTGCTAGATAGGCAAAACTGAAAAAAGCAAAAAAGAGCAAAACAAAAGCAGGTCCTCAATGACCTCCTCAGCTCCACTCCCCTCAATTTCTGTAAGTCTTGCTCACCCCTAGGGCGTGGGAGGAGCAATGGAAAAACCATGGAAGTTAGGATTTGGAGAATAAAGTTCAGTATATAGGCCCTATGAGAGCAGGGTCTTTGCCTGTTAGGTTCATTGCTTGTAATCCTCATCTCTAGGATGACACTCAATAAATCTTTGCTGAATGAATACATGAATGAATGAATAAAAGCTACAGAGCAAAGAAACATGCCTGGAAGAATCTCAAAAAGACTCTATCAGAGCTGAGTTTTGGGAGCTGCAGGTAGAGATTCATTGATGAGTCATGAAATTAAGTTTGACCAGCACTGCTCTGAAAGAATAGGAAATTTTTTAGTACGGGGAAATATACTTTTGTGAAATTTGTTTCAGATATACCCAGGATTATAATGTAAACTATATTGCTTAATTGGTTGAAAAAATTGGAGGAAATGTGTTTGCCTGAGGGTATTACATCAGATTCCCAGGCTCAAGGCAAGACTTCTTGGATCAGAAACTCAGGAATTTTGCACTTTGAACAAGTTCCCTTGGGGATATCAGTATACTCTAAACTTTGGAGTCTCCAGTCTGCGAACCAGAGTAGGGTCTGGAATTTCAAGCAGTTTAATAGCCATGGAAGAGCTGATCCACAAATTAGTTCAATAGCATTTTCATGGCCATCTTCTGTCTGGAAGCGGAAGTGGGGAAGATGGGGGGATCAGGACAGGCATTTAATGACCACGGATAAAATGCAGTTGTCCTCTTTCTGCCCACTAATGACCTCACTATTGGCCGTTTCTTCCCAGCTCCTTCCACACACTCATCTCAAAGGCCAATCAGACCTGTTCTGGTATGGGTTGGTCACGTAGTTTTTATCTTCCAAAATAAATAAATAAAGTGAATTTCGTTGCCAGATGTGTGCCTGGCTTGGGGCCTGCAGGGAAAGACTGCTGGGTGAAGATGCAAGAAAAACTCAGCTCACGGCTACTGTCATCAGATCTCTATGTAAAGCAGGTGTGGCCTGTTCTACCCTAATCCTGGCAGAGCTGTTAGCCACCTGTCTGAACAACTGCACACAAAACTCCCTGGAATGATGATCCAGTACACTGGAGGCCCTGGCTCCCGCAGGCCCACTAGGAATCCTCTACAACAGCAGTCCCTCATCCTGCATCACTGAATCCACCTCTCCCCACTGCCCCCCACCAACTAACCAGTCTACATGGTGTGTAATTCCACACATATGATGTACACTATCAGCTTCCCTCCCTCCCTCCCTCTCAGGTAATAACCAACATAAAAACAAAGCTCGCTACTTCTCTTTTCACACAACTCTTTTCACTTCACACATATGTATTTGAAGTTAATTTCAACAATCTGGTCTCTGATTGGACCACTCCCAGATCCTTCTTTCTTTTCTCAGAGCCTCTGCTTTTGATGAGAAGGAGGATGATTGTCCACATCCAGTGGTGGTTTTCCCTTAGGAAGCCTTCTGTACCTGGGAAGCTTCAGGTCACTTTGGCACAAGTGGTTCCCTCCCTCTGGCTTCCTATAGCACTCACTACCTGAACTACACATCATCTGCTAGCTGCCATCTTTTGCTATGAGCTTCTCTTATTGTGTATTGTTTTTTCTCATCTTGACTTGTAATTGCCCAGAAGACAGCAACCACCCCTTAATCTTGACTTGTTTCCACAGTGCTTTGCTGTGAAAATGTCTTTTTTTATTTACAACTGTGTACGTGAATGTGGAAGGACATACAGCAGTTACACTCCATGTTAAAAGCTATCAGTGCTGGACAAATTAATAAATATCTATTAATTTAACCACATTTGGCTGGTTGAGCATCAAATTGCTAGTGCTGCATTCCGGATACAAAGTAAAGCAGTGATATTAAATTCTGAAGAAAAAAATTATCTACATTAACAGGTTCAGACTAACAGTATTAATGCAAAAAGTATAAGTGAAGTAGCCTTCCAAATGGATGTGAGAAATTTTGTTGACCCAAATAACTGGGTTTACTTACTGCTATGTTCAGGCAGCAGCTAAGGACCTTATATGCAGTCTTTCATTTAATCGTCACAGCAAACTATGAAGTGGGTATTATTTCTCCACTTCACAAAGAAACTAAGGCATTGAGAACTCAAATAACTTCCCAAGGCTGATAAACAGACTAGGGATTCAAACTCAGATTTGTTTGATTTTACTATAATCTTTTACTATCTTTTTAATTAATCCCACTCCTGATGTAGATTTCCAGACCATAAGGGTTCTCTTTCCTAAATAAAGGATCAAAAACCAAAAAAAAAAAAAGATTTTTTTTTTTTTAAAGCAAAGCAAGCAAGCAACCAACCAATCAACTCTTCTGCAAAGAAAGCTAGATGGGAGAATTTAGGCATATACTTATTTATCTTAGCTCTGCAAGACTTCATCTTTATTTCTTTAATCTGTCTCCTCTTCTCCAACATTACTCACCCGATTCCAATTTAGACTCTGATTATTCTTTAACCATTTCAATAGCCTCCTAATTCTGTTGGTTCCAGTGCCAGAATCTATCTACTATCAGTGTGAGAATCTATTTTGAATCTGGTCACTACCATATCTCTTAACAAGTCTCTAAGCTTCTACCATCAACCCCCTATGGTTTAGTCTCCACACATCAGTGTGTCATTTTAAAAGGTCATATCACAACTCTGCTCAGTATCACCTCTAGCTGATCTCCCACTACTCTCCCCTTTGCTCATTCCATTCTTGGAATATGTCTTTCTTGTTGTCGCTTGAATAAATATGATATGCTTCGCCCCAGGGTCTTCGCACTGGCTGTTCCCTATCTATGCTCTCTTCTCCAAGAAATTTGCAAGCACATTCCTTTGCCTCCGTTATTGCCTTTGCTTTAAGCTCACTTTCCAAGTGAGGCTTTCCCTTAATACCCTGTTTAAAATTGCAATCCATCTTCCGACCTGAGGATTTGCAATCCCTCTTGGCTTGTTCAATTTTTGTAGGTTTTTTTTTTTTTTTTGCCATAGCACTTACACATTCTAACATACTATATATATATATACACACATACATGTGTATGTATATATACACACACCATATTTATTATGTTTATTGTGTCTTCTCTAGAACAGAAGCTTCATGAGGGTAGGAACATTTATGTTTTGCTCATTACTATTTTCTCAGCCCCTAGAACAATGCCAAGCACATGGTGTGTGCTCAGCAAATACTTGCTGAATTGTCTTAAATGACTTACTAAGAAGAAAAACTGATAACCCCTGGTCAATGAAACACACTATGTTTACCCTATGGCTTTGAGTACTCTTATGGTTCTGATCCACTTTGGGAAGCACTCATTCACCTACTTCAGAAGACTGGGAATGGAAAGCTATTAAGAGGGGAATGATGTGCTGAGTTCTTCATTTCAGTCAGTCCACTCTAGCTCCGGGGGATGGATCCAGGGAGGACAGGCTGGAATGATAAGCCCATTCAAATGTTCGGGCAAGAAATGATGAGAGCTTGAGAAATATTTAGGAGACAGAGGGAAAGATTCAATCTTTGGGTGGATGTTGGGGGATGGTGGGACTATGACTGACCCTCAGGTTTTTGGGTTGGGTGCCTGAACAGATAACGTTGGCAGTAATGGAGACAGATCATACCAGAAGAATCTCATTTGGAAGTGGACCTGAGGAGATTGTCTTAACATTCCACTTAGTTTAACATTCACTTTAGCAGTCTTTTGACAAATAACTAACGTCATTATGGCAAAATGCTCACCCAGGACTACAGAAGAAATAGCAAGAATACAAACAAAAAGAGTCCTACAAGATCATTGCTGTGTTCCCATTTATTAGTGGTACTTAGTTGGCCTTTGAGCAGGCAGCTTCCCTTCTACGGAAAAAGGCAGGAATATCTTCTCATGGGTCAAAATTTCACATAAGTTAAAAATCAATTGTCCACTAGAAGAGATATACCTATCAAGATTCCTACTGACTTCATTGACAATGAATTCCATTTCTTTGAGAAATAACTTCAGAATGAGGCATTTTTAAAAAGGCCCTATCCTAAAGATCCCAGAATAAAGTTTTACCAGCAGAATAGTTCAACAATCTCTTCCGTGATCCACAGTTTTACCCTCATACCTTACCTGGAAAGTTCTCTCGATTTAGCTTGGGTCTGCGGGCAATCACAAAGTCCTTGTCATTCCCTTTGCTCTTAAGCCGTTTGCGTGGGGGGCTCTGCGGGTGGCTCAGGTTTGAGAGCAGTTCCTGGGGGATGTTCTCACTGTCCACCTCCTCTTTCTCCAGAGTGGAGACCCCCATGCCCGACAGCAGTTCAGAAGTCTTGCTAGAATCCCATCCCCAAGTAAAGCTGGTGGTAACGTTGCTACTCTGGTCGGGAATCTCCTGGAGGTGTTTCCTGCAGAAATGCACAATAGCCCCAGTTCCTTTCAGAAACACACCCATAAATAATTGGTAGGCCCAAAGGAAACTGCAAGTTATGCAATGTAGAAAACGTTCACAGCAGCTAACAGAACTGCATATTTTATGTGTCGGCGGCAAGTTCCCAAGAATGAAAGATAAAATAACCGAACAAATGGAAAAAGCCTTTTGATTTACGATCATGCAGAAGGCCCGAAAAATTTCTTAAAGTGGAGAGAACAGACAAGGGGGGTAATCATACAGCAATTCAAAACAGTAGCAGAAAAGCTCAATAAGGAAAGTCAAATGAAACCACATTCTGATCACCGCACTAAAGCATCCATCCATTCACACTTTCCTAAAAAGGGGCTATGCCATTCGCATTAAAGTATTAGTAATATTAGCGAGAAGCAATATTCGTGGCCTAAATGAATTTAGACGGTCCATTCATGTCCTGCCCCTTTTTGTAATCGGTTTAACCTGTGCATGGCGTCCACAGGCTCTGGAGTTTTAAATGCGTGCATTAACTGCAGAGTTGCCCGCCTCCCGGATTCCCGCTTTGGCGCGCGGCGGTCCAAGGCTTGCGGCTCCGGCACCCAGCAGCGAGACCCGCCAACTCTAGCAACGTTCCATCCACGCCGCGCGCGCAGAGCTCTTCTGCTTGATCTCCGCAGCTGCCGTCTGCGGCCCCGCTGCCTGCTGGGAATTGTAGTTTCTGTCCTGCCCTGCAGTTCGGCTGGCTCGCCACTATTTCCTTTGCAGCTCCGCCAGCCTTCAAGATACCCATAACTCCCCGCGCCTCCGGGGCTAGACGGCCCACAGGGTAGGCGGGGAAGCGGAAGTGGGAGGTGCTCAGGCTGACTGGAACATGTCAGCCGCTTGACGGGGACCGGGTTTTCCTTTTTGGGGAACCCGCAGGCCTTCTGGTGACCACCACCACTGCCATAGCCTCAGAGCGTGGGTCCCAGACTCTGGACGGCTGTGGTGGACGAGGAGTTTCCCGGTCATTCTAGATGCTGTCTGGCGAGATCGGACGGTGAGCCTGAGGGGGTGAGCGTGAAGCACTTTGGGGTCTGGGGTCTCGGGCCGAGCGCAGGCAGAGATAGAGAGGACTCCTAGAACCCGGAGCGGCTGCCGCTGCGATCCCCACGTCCCCAGCAGCTGAGTAGAGGCGGTGGCCCCGCCCGCCGGCCAGGTGCGAGGCTGCGAGCCGCTGGCGTCACACCTGTTCTCTCCTGTGTCCAGAAGCTGCGGCCCTTATAGGACTGGGTGTGTGATGTGGAACCTTTTCTC
>NW_011889279.1:56759-59969 GCF_000151845.1 Pteropus vampyrus | reverse complement strand
ATCCTAAAGATCCCAGAATAAAGTTTTACCAGCAGAATAGTTCAACAATCTCTTCCGTGATCCACAGTTTTACCCTCATACCTTACCTGGAAAGTTCTCTCGATTTAGCTTGGGTCTGCGGGCAATCACAAAGTCCTTGTCATTCCCTTTGCTCTTAAGCCGTTTGCGTGGGGGGCTCTGCGGGTGGCTCAGGTTTGAGAGCAGTTCCTGGGGGATGTTCTCACTGTCCACCTCCTCTTTCTCCAGAGTGGAGACCCCCATGCCCGACAGCAGTTCAGAAGTCTTGCTAGAATCCCATCCCCAAGTAAAGCTGGTGGTAACGTTGCTACTCTGGTCGGGAATCTCCTGGAGGTGTTTCCTGCAGAAATGCACAATAGCCCCAGTTCCTTTCAGAAACACACCCATAAATAATTGGTAGGCCCAAAGGAAACTGCAAGTTATGCAATGTAGAAAACGTTCACAGCAGCTAACAGAACTGCATATTTTATGTGTCGGCGGCAAGTTCCCAAGAATGAAAGATAAAATAACCGAACAAATGGAAAAAGCCTTTTGATTTACGATCATGCAGAAGGCCCGAAAAATTTCTTAAAGTGGAGAGAACAGACAAGGGGGGTAATCATACAGCAATTCAAAACAGTAGCAGAAAAGCTCAATAAGGAAAGTCAAATGAAACCACATTCTGATCACCGCACTAAAGCATCCATCCATTCACACTTTCCTAAAAAGGGGCTATGCCATTCGCATTAAAGTATTAGTAATATTAGCGAGAAGCAATATTCGTGGCCTAAATGAATTTAGACGGTCCATTCATGTCCTGCCCCTTTTTGTAATCGGTTTAACCTGTGCATGGCGTCCACAGGCTCTGGAGTTTTAAATGCGTGCATTAACTGCAGAGTTGCCCGCCTCCCGGATTCCCGCTTTGGCGCGCGGCGGTCCAAGGCTTGCGGCTCCGGCACCCAGCAGCGAGACCCGCCAACTCTAGCAACGTTCCATCCACGCCGCGCGCGCAGAGCTCTTCTGCTTGATCTCCGCAGCTGCCGTCTGCGGCCCCGCTGCCTGCTGGGAATTGTAGTTTCTGTCCTGCCCTGCAGTTCGGCTGGCTCGCCACTATTTCCTTTGCAGCTCCGCCAGCCTTCAAGATACCCATAACTCCCCGCGCCTCCGGGGCTAGACGGCCCACAGGGTAGGCGGGGAAGCGGAAGTGGGAGGTGCTCAGGCTGACTGGAACATGTCAGCCGCTTGACGGGGACCGGGTTTTCCTTTTTGGGGAACCCGCAGGCCTTCTGGTGACCACCACCACTGCCATAGCCTCAGAGCGTGGGTCCCAGACTCTGGACGGCTGTGGTGGACGAGGAGTTTCCCGGTCATTCTAGATGCTGTCTGGCGAGATCGGACGGTGAGCCTGAGGGGGTGAGCGCGAAGCACTTTGGGGTCTGGGGTCTCGGGCCGAGCGCAGGCAGAGATAGAGAGGACTCCTAGAACCCGGAGCGATCCCCACGTCCCCAGCAGCTGAGTAGAGGCGGTGGCCCCGCCTGCCGGCCAGGTGCGAGGCTGCGAGCCGCTGGCGTCACACCTGTTCTCTCCTGTGTCCAGAAGCTGCGGCCCTTATAGGACTGGGTGTGTGATGTGGAACCTTTTCTCTTGTGTAAAATAGGCGCTACGACAACGACGCTCATCTCACAGGCCTGGAAGGAGGGTCAAATCAGATAATACGTGTGAAGGCGTTTTGTGAATTCTAGAGCAGTTTGAACGAGAGGCGGTGGCTTAATTTTAGGGGAGCAGGAGACCACAGGGGTTCCTTTGTGCAGTGGGAGAGCTACGCATCCCCTTCTAGCCTTGACAAGTCTTATAAATGCTAGCACCGGAACAAGTAAGATGACTCTGTGTTTGCAAAGGGCTTTACAGTGCAACGCTGGAGCCACCAGCAAAGCCATTCTGTTGCTTTCGTTCTACCGCCTGCGTCGCCTCTTCTAAAAGGGAGCTGCTTTTAGCCTATCTGAGTAGAGTTTGGAAGCGATTAGAGCTGAGAGTGTGCCATATTCCAGGTAGGATGACCATGCGAAATCCATTGTGCAAGCTATACTATGACCGTGACCCTGGGCAAACAATGGAAGAGAAGGGGAATAAATTCCAATCCTGTTGAAAATGGAGAAGATTTATAAGGTTCACAAGTATGCAGGCAGCGTCATCACAAAAACTACATCAGTATGGTCTATGACAAACCATATTTCTTTAAATGATTCACTGTATACTGGAATTAAACCTTCCTTGCCCACGTATGTGTTTGTTTCAGGCTTGGTGCTTAGCTTGAAAAGTAAATACCACCTCTTGACAGAGAAAGGTATTCATGAACCTTTAGTTTGTTCTTGAAAGTAGGTGAAATTGGTGTAAAAAAGGCATCTGGCTACAAATTGATTTGGATTGAAACTAGGCTAAGAATAACGAGGCTGAATATTCAGAATTCATTTAACTAATGTTATATGGAAAATGTTATTAAATGCAATATTTCGATTTTTTACAGAGACTTACCTTTATGTTACTTAGGCTAAAGGGAAATCAGTTGCCTTAGTTTGAAATCTACATCCTTTCTCTTAAAATTGCAAGTCATTAGAGAATTTATTTTTAACAGAAAAAGTTATAGTCTCCTTTAGGAAAGTGAACAGACGGAGCTTATAAGCTAATGTAGGAGAAAGAATAAACAAGAAAAAAACTATTTAAAATGCCATGACGAGAATAAACAAAGTTTTGACACATAAAGTAATTGGGAGAGGCCACTTTAAATATAGATCTTATAGATAGGAAAGTCTACTACATAGGATGATTCTAAATTTAAAGATGAGAAATATTCTCATGCTAGGATTCAGCTATTAGTTGCCTGAGAACTAGGGAACATATCTAGTTCTCAGAATACTTGAATTATCCGAATTGGTGGACATGAGGTCCTGTATAGGATTTTAGAGAGAACCTGTCAACTATGAAAATTGGTCTTCAGATTCTGGAATAGGTATTTCACTAATAGTTTGTTTTGGTAACAGAAAAACCTTAGCTTGCTGAAATGTGAATACTTTTTTCTGCATTCCTTCTAATTATGGCTGTTCTCTTAATATAGTAAATAAAAGTTTAAATTGGTACATGTGATTCTGTTTAATATAAGGAATTGTGTCCATTGAAGACTTGAGATTACTAGCTATGTTAGAAATTGATGTCTGG
>NW_011889279.1:0-56709 GCF_000151845.1 Pteropus vampyrus | reverse complement strand
TTATATGGAAAATGTTATTAAATGCAATATTTCGATTTTTTACAGAGACTTACCTTTATGTTACTTAGGCTAAAGGGAAATCAGTTGCCTTAGTTTGAAATCTACATCCTTTCTCTTAAAATTGCAAGTCATTAGAGAATTTATTTTTAACAGAAAAAGTTATAGTCTCCTTTAGGAAAGTGAACAGACGGAGCTTATAAGCTAATGTAGGAGAAGGAATAAACAAGAAAAAAACTATTTAAAATGCCATGACGAGAATAAACAAAGTTTTGACACATAAAGTAATTGGGAGAGGCCACTTTAAATATAGATCTTATAGATAGGAAAGTCTACTACATAGGATGATTCTCAATTTAAAGATGAGAAATATTCTCATGCTAGGATTCAGCTATTAGTTGCCTGAGAACTAGGGAACATATCTAGTTCTCAGAATACTTGAATTATCCGAATTGGTGGACATGAGGTCCTGTATAGGATTTTAGAGAGAACCTGTCAACTATGAAAATTGGTCTTCAGATTCTGGAATAGGTATTTCACTAATAGTTTGTTTTGGTAACAGAAAAACCTTAGCTTGCTGAAATGTGAATACTTTTTTCTGCATTCCTTCTAATTATGGCTGTTCTCTTAATATAGTAAATAAAAGTTTAAATTGGTACATGTGATTCTGTTTAATATAAGGAATTGTGTCCATTGAAGACTTGAGATTACTAGCTATGTTAGAAATTGATGTCTGGTGTTTTCAAGAACTGCATTATGATTGCAACTGATGTAGATTGTTTCACTTTTCTGACTAATTGTATTCATTTAATCTTACTCAGCACACCTTATGTCCCATTTTAATGAGAGAGGTATACTCTATTTCTAGAAGTGGAATTACTGGATCAGTATCTAGGACAAATGAACTATAATTTTTTTTTTAATATCTACAAATGACATTAGAGTGAGTAATTTCTGGTACTCTTTGGAAAATTCAAAATACGCAGTGACTTTGTAAACTGGGAAAGTGTTTATCATACAAAGGGAGAAGGATGTCGTTTACAAGATAGTTAATATTTTCAGGGCCCAGAAGGAGCCAAAAAGGACTGGAAATTACATTTGACTATAAGCTTTATCTATATTCAGTGGTATATTAGTGTTCTTGAAAATCAAACATGACAAAAGAGATTCAATTTAAATAGAAAGACGACGTGCTTTTTCCTTTGCTCTATCATAGCATGGGGTAAATCTTGATACCTTTAGGTTTTTTTTTTTTTTTTAATAATGTTATTTAGCTCAGGGGAGCAAAAGACTAAGAAAGGTCCTTCTCAATTTTGATTTTCTCTGTTTTCTTCTTTTCCATGTAGATTAGAGTGATACATTACCCTTAAGTAATGGCTGTCTTACCTACAATGTAAAAAGGCTTAGTTAAATTCTATATTAATCTTAACTTTCTTCACGTTCTACCTTGATATATCTAAGGGCATAATTAATAGGAGAATATTTGTAATTTGTTCATTGTAAAACCTGAACCAAAAATGATTTAAACAGTTTAAATCGCATTAAGAAAGTATGTCTGGACTGTAGAAGAGACTGTGTAATTGTGAGCTAGGCTCTATAGTCAAGATGCCTGGGTTTGAATCTCAGCTCTAACTATTTGTGTGCCCTTTTCTCTGTTATTAAACAAGAATACTAATAGTTCTTTCTTACTAGGTTAGGAGGTTTAATTTGATTAAGCATGCTAGCACATGCTTGGAATCTAGTAAATTCACGGTTAGCTATTTCTTTTTTTTTAAGTATATTTTTATTAGGAAGAATTCTAAGGATTGTTCCCTAATGACCAAAATAAATCTGACAATCTCTTCACCTGAAATCTTTAAGAATCCGTTAAAATTCTAGTTGTTCTCTTCTTACCTGCTTACATGGTTGCAACCTCTCCTTGCCAAAGGTGCAACTTTTTATGTGTCCATCTTTCTTCAGAAAGGCTTTTCACACTGTGGAATTCAGTTCACCTGGTTGGTTTGCCAGCTAAGCTCATTTTTGAAGATGGCTTCAAAAAATGCTATATGACTTTTTCTGCATTTTTAAAGGGGAAGTGAAATTTCTTGTGGTATTCTATCTGTATCCTAAGCTGAGTTCTCTCTTCGCCTGAAATCTTTAATCATGAGAATATTGATAGTCTTTTTGGAACTATTAATTTTGATTGGGAGTAGAACATTGTTGCCTTTCATCATTCACATCTTGTTCTGATTCTTTTTCTTTAGTAAGATCTTGAGTTGTCTCCTACTTGTTACTATTTCACATAGCTGAGTAAGGATACACATTTTAAGTTAACACAGTCCGATTCTGACGAATCATTAGATTCTACATGGAAATTTTTCATTCAGTTGCAGAATCTTAGGTTTTGATAAAATTTTTGGTTGTTCAATTGCTACCAATCTTCTCTCTCTCCTTCCCCTCTTCCCCCCTTCCCTCCTTCCCCCTTTCCTTCCTTCCTTCCTTCCTTCCTTCCTTCCTTCCTTCCTTCCTTCCTTCCTTCCTTCCTTCCTTCCTATCTGTTTCTTATCTCTTTCTCTTTTTTAATGCTTCAAATTCCAAATTCTTAGCCTCTAAATTCTCCTCTTAAAGTGTGTTTAGCCTGAAAACTCATTATCAGCCATAAGTACTTAGGAAACAGTAATCCAAGTCAGTAACAACATGCTAATTATGAAAGGCATTTGAAAATAATATTCTATAATATCCCGATGATTGGTAAAAGACTGAGTTGGATTTTAAATGTTTAAGACTTTCAGAACTGGTATTTTGAAATACTGAAAGGTAGAACATGCCTGCATATAAGGTGCTTAAACTTGATTGAAAGAATGAAGTAGCGTTTTGATTTTGAGTAAAATCTACTTTTGCTGCTGTTGTGTTAATGCTAACCTATGATAGCTTTCTCTTTGTCATTTTTAATCACATGGGACTAAATTTTGATTTGCCTTCAGATTTTAGCATTTTTAAAAAATTTTTGTCATTAGCGTAAAAACATCATTTTAATATTTGAGGAATACTATTAGGACCATTGTTGTGGTCAGAGACATATTTTGACTTTTGCCTTTGAGTATATTTTTGCACAACGCACATGTTCACAGTTCAGCAAATGATCCATTTTGATCCACCTGCATTTTGATTATCTGCCTAGAAGAATGGCATTGTCCTTCTATATGACATTGGTGTGTCAAATATATCTTTTTGATATGGCTCTAAGAGGTGTTTTGTCTCTTTACAATGGTTAGATGAAGGGGTATTTGGGCTACCATATAGATCTGGGGGGGTAATCCCAGTTCGTCAGGTAAGGCAAGGGGAGCAATTTCTGTGAGCAAAAATCAGTTTTTGTTCTATAGGGATGAGGGTGAGCCCAGGCTGTGGTAACCACAGAGAACGAAGAGCAAAAGCAATGGGTATCCATTCATAGCTTTTTGGGGAAAGACCATAGGGTAAAACTATGCTTTGTGACCTTTGGGGTAACTAGTTGTCTTTTAGAAGCCCGTGATATGAGGGAGGTAGAGATTAGCAACAAGCATTTATTGAAGACCTATTCTGGAACTCCTACTTGGTGTTTTACTTTTATATCTCATTTGATCTTCATAGCAATCTGTGCGAGGTGGTTATCCTCATTTAACAATTTAAATTGCATGAAGTTACACAATTATTAAATAGAGTTGATATTTGGAACCCAGATTTACCATGGTATAATAAAACATTTGTATTTTAAAATAGTTGTAATTTTCATCACAACACCACAGCAAAAAAATTTTTTCTAGTTGCTATGTGTTTTACTTTTATATTACTATATTGATTTTTAAATAATTTTTAAATTACAAAATAATACATGCTCATTATTAAAAATTAGAAGCACACACACAAGAAAGCACAAAGGAAATGGAAGTCACCTCTTTATAGCTTTGTGACAACCACTGTTAGCATTTTGGTGTATACTTGTCCATGCATATTTGTGTGATTCTTATATATACTTCCTCAGATCCCACCCATGTCTCTTCTGACATATTTAAAGTGTCTCTCTGGATCTCACCTTTCTTCTGGCCTGGTGGAATTTGGTGGGCTCCTTTAATCACTCTCTGCACTGGAGTGTTTCTGTTAGGTAGTTCTTGACTCAGGCACGGGTCTCTGCTCCCAACAGTCATTACTTGGTTAACAGGATTAGTGATTTATGAAACCCTCGGCTGCTTTTCTCAAAAAGGCAATGGACAACAGTGAGACTAGTGGATATATTTAAAACTTCCTGGACTATTTAATACAAATATTTAAGTTGTTTCTATGTTTTCATGTTTAAATAATGCTGCTGTGAAAAATAATATTGTAGGTAACTTTTTATTCCCATTTTGGTTTTTCTTTATTTGAAGAGGAATTGCTAGAACAATGGGTATGTACCTTTTTAAGGTCTTTGATACATATTGCCAAATTGCTGCCCTCACTGGCAGTGAGTTTTTTTATAAGCCAAACTTGAGTTGTTCAGTTTTTATTTTTATTAGATTTTAATTTACAGTTATTTTATGAATTTAATATACAAGTAACTAAATCAGATAGAGAAGAAAAGAAGGCATCCCTAGCTTCAAACAGAAAGTTATTCAGCTGAAATAACCAAAACAGGCTATAGAAATTCATATGGAAACTTGGAAAGTACTATCGTTCTGGACTGTAAAAAAAAAAAAAAGTGCTATCATTCTGCTATCACTTGAATTTAGGTACAAGGTTAAAGATTATGGACTTTAAAACTATTATTTTCTCCTATCTGGTTAGGGAAACCCCAGTTTTCATTTCCAACTTCATGGGACCTGTATGCCTAACCTTGTATCATAACAACACAATAGGAGTTTTGCTTTAACAGAAATAGATGATGTAGTAAACAGACTAATAGACCCCTATGCCTTAATTCCTGGAACTAATAAATAGGCCTTAATTCCTGGACCCAATAAATATGACTAGCTTATCCAGATGACCTAGTGAGATCAGATGAGCCCTTAAAAGCAGAGTTTTCTCCCAGCTAAAGGCGGAAGAGAGTCAGATTCCAAGAATGAGAAGGATTTGAGAAGCCATTCATTTCGGGTTCTGCGATACACAGGGCCACAGGCAAAGACTGGAAAGAGGCCTCTAGAGCTAAGGGCAAATGCCAGCTGACAGCCAGCAAGGAAATGAGAATCTCTATCCTATAACCATAACAAACCGAATTTTGCCAGTAGCGTGAATGAATTTAGAAATGTATTCTTTCCCAGAATCGCCAGAGAGGAACACAATCCTGCTGACACCTTGATTTCAATTTTGAGAACTCATTTCAGCCACACTGTGCCTAAACTTCTGACCCACAGAAACTATGAGGTATCTGACCCATATAAACTATGAAATATGGGTGGTGGTGTTTATAGTAGTTGTTTACAACAGCAATAGAAGACTAATACAGTGAGTATGGGGGGAGATGTAACAAATCATTTATTACTAGAATAAAGGATCCATAATTCTGTTCACTTATCTACATCATTTAAAGTACTGGCTG
Organism: Pteropus vampyrus; assembly: GCF_000151845.1. Classification (NCBI taxonomy): domain Eukaryota; kingdom Metazoa; phylum Chordata; class Mammalia; order Chiroptera; family Pteropodidae; genus Pteropus; species Pteropus vampyrus. The sequence continues at coordinate 51,182 of NW_011889279.1, read as the reverse complement.
TGAATCATACTGAAAAATTGACAGCCATAGTAAAAAATATTATTAGCTACTAGTAAGTTTATAACTGATTTTGTTATTTGCTTATGCCCATAATCTTACACCTAACTATTATTGATATCTGTATATATTTCATTGTTGTCTTATTTTTTATGCGTAATATGTAAAAATGTGTGAATCTAGTTTTTAAATTAATGTTTTGGCAATTTTCTAATGTTATTAAATAATCTTGACAAACATCATTTCTTATACTTCAGTAATATTTCATCATTTGGTTCTGCCATACGGTAGCATTTTCTTTGTAATCTCTAATAGTCTTTTTCTATGATTGTCATATTCCTTACACTGGACAATTTCAGGCAAATAAGTAAGTCAAACCATAAAGGAATTTTCAGATAATAATTATGTTAAATTCACATTGAATGATATTTTTTTAAAGCTAGATCCTGAAGCTTGTCACGGTTTTTATCAGTACATCCTACATCGAGCTATCGCTTAACCACTTAATCTATTCTTGGCTTTAAAATAATCTGTCTCTTCCTCTCTCTCTTTTAGAGAATTTTAAGTAATGAGTTATGGATGACTTAGAAAACTTTATTTTATAAAATATTTAATTTCCTAGGATCTAGTCAATAGTGTATTTGTAAAAAATATTGTTAGAATTTATACCGTTAAGAAACAAGCTCCAAATGACACTGCATTGAAACTGTTCACATCTAGTATTTTTATTTTGTAGTATTTTTAGAACTAGTGCAATTTTTGTTAATTTTTTTCCAGAAGATAAAATTTACATGAAATTTTAAGACATGCTTTAAAAAATAAGATAAAGAACTTGAGAGTAGAAATTATCCTTTTCATCTTATTCATAGTCCATCATAAAGCCTGATAGTTTTCCAAAGAATTTATTAATTTATTAATAAATATTTAGGAAATTCCCATTAGGTCATTTCCTATCTTAATACTGCATTTTTTTTTTTTTTTTCAGTTTACAGATATGATTCAGTCCTGTACGTGAATTACTTTGGTTGGTCAGAGTGAACATTCAATAATGAGTGGTGCAGCTTTGGGACTCGAGATTGTTTTTGTCTTTTTTCTGGCATTATTTCTACTTCATCGATATGGAGACTTTAAGAAACAGCATAGACTTGTGATTGTCGGAACACTGCTAGCTTGGTATCTCTGCTTTCTTATTGTCTTTATACTGCCTCTGGATGTTAGTACGGTAAGATGATACTGATTTTCACAATTTAAAGGGCATCTGTAATCATAAAGCATGTTCGAGATATGTTAGTTCTTAAGACAGCTAAATTATATAAGGTTATACTTATAGTTTGAACTTAAATTTTACTATATGAATTTGATTATTAAAAAGCATAGCCAGAAAGGTAATTTAGGATGAATAGGTTGATACACTCCAATATCCTCTAAGTACTTGGTAACCTTTTGATTTTTGTTATTAAACCATGCATTTGTTGCTTTAGACGATATACAACCGGTGCAAGCATGCTGCTGCAAACTCAAGCCCTCCTGAGAATAGCAACATTACAGGATTGTCTGCACCTGCTACCCCAGTTGCAAGGTATCTTTTTTTTTAATATTGTAGAAGAAAAATTGTTTTAAAACTCAGTTTTTACCATCGAGATTTTATATGTGTAAAAATTTATCCTCATTCTTTTCCCCTCTTTCCCCTACCTCCATCTCATCCTAAAAATCCTAGTAGATTTTTAGTTACCTTGTATTCTGTTTAAATTTAAATCTTAAGTAAATTTGAAATATTTGTTGGTATATAAGGCTTTCTGTAGATGCTAATGAGAAACTTGGTGAAGGCCTGATTTTGTAGTCTTGGCTCTACCCCTTACTAAGAATGTGACTTCCAAAAGCTATTTTAATTCCCAGCCTCTCTCTTGATCTAAAAAATGGGGCATGCATTTTCTTTTTTGCCTAATACACAGAGCTGTAATAAAGAATAAGGAATTCTGTATATGGGATATGTTTTTCATATTGCACATCTTTTGAAGTCATATTTTAGACTAAGAATGAATAAAGTTCGAATTACCAAAAGGTTGTATTGAATTCATATCAAACTTTCAAGTGAAAAACTAATAAATGTTGACTGTAGCTTTTTCCAAGGCTTTAAGTAGTATTTGCAAACTTCTTTATGTAGCTTTCATTTTGTTTTTAAAATCTAACATGAATAAGGATAAATTTAAAATGTAGATGTTACTCCCTTTTTAAGTACCATTAAAAATTGAATATTGATCAGCAGCAATTGTGGATATTAGAAGCCCTTGGACTGAAGGATATACTTATAGTTTAGGAAGATTGATTATTAATGGAAGAATCTATGGTCAGATACACATATCTTCAGGAAGTTCAAACAGGATTATATATAGATGCTGGCATCTGTCTCCACAAGAGTTATGCTATGGTGACTGATTAGTTAGCGTTCCAGTTTCCAGGAATTATTCACCTAATATCTTTCTCCTCCCCACCTCCCTTGCCCAAAATAACCAACCCCACAAATAGAGTGCGTATATATTTTAGAAATAATCATCAGTTTTAAAGGTAGTCATATCAGAGACTTGATATCATGATACATTTGCTTTTAAAGACTGTTGCATTATTGGTCTATTAGGTGAACATTGTGTCCTCAAAACTGTTTTGTTCTCTTTGCATGTGTTTTTTTAGTTGACGGTCAGCTTTAAATTTAGGTTTTGTATAAAATTTTCCAAGTTAGAGTCAGTAATTTAAAATTTGAATATAAACTGCCATGTACAAATTAATTATATAATTCATATAAGTAGTCATTTATTATTGATTTGCTTTAAATTGTCATTAAACAGCCAGCATCCATGTTTCAAACCATGGAGTTACATTCCTGATGGAATCATGCCAATTTTCTGGAGGGTAGTATATTGGACGTCACAATTTTTGACATGGTAAGTGGTAGTGAAGGATAGAATTTTTTCAATTTGGGCTAAAGTAAAAAAAAAAGGTATTTTTTTCAGCAAACTTTCATTATTTTAGAACTTACTCAAGTGTTACTTATTTTTTTCCCTTATATCTATATTGTCTTCCTTTCTGCTTATTCAGGTCTCTCCCATCTTAAAAGAAAAGAAATGAAAAGAAACAAACAAGAAAAAGAAGATAGTCTAGTTACTGCTTTCTCTCTTGACCTTCCAGCCCCATTAGTATGTGAGACTGCTCTTCCTAAGGTCATCATTATACCCTGGTTTTCTTGCTATCTGCTTAGCCCAATCTTTTGGATTTCCTTCATGGGCTCCATTTCTGTGGCCCATTTCCTAAATGCTGGTGTTCCCTAGGGTCCCATGTTTGGTCATCATGTTTTCTGACTCTCTCTGCATAGGTTTAATTATAGCCATGGTTTCATTGAGCTGTGATGTATTCCAATTTTTTTCTCCATCCACTGTAGCTTTGTATTTCTGCTGTGCTCCAGACTCACATTTTATCTAGTCCCTACTGAGATCTTCAGGTATTCTGCAACTAAAGCAACCAAGCTCTTAAACTTCAAATAATCTGCAACTCAGGCAAATAAGCTCTAAAACTGGAAGTCTTGAACATTGCAACAGAAAATTCACGCAGCAGAGTAGTGCCCCTGTAAATTCATGTTCATTGAACTCAACTAGGTCCTCAACATTACCAGACTTTTCCTGCTTTGTTTCTGTAGGCTAATTGCTCTTCATTCTCTACAACATATCTTTCTAATCACTTCAAACCTCTGCTGTTCCCTCTGTGGCTCACTCTCGCGTTCTCTCCCTCTTGCGTTCTCTCCCTCCCTCCCTCTTTCTCATCCTAGAAACATTACCTTCTCACCTTAAACATCTTTACTTTCTACCTCACATTGAAAACAGAAGTCATCAGATGGTAGCTTTTTCTGCTTCTCACCAACAAACCTGTCTACCTACCATCCTTTCTTCTTTCCCCACCACGAATGAAAGAGTCACTTTTAAAATTAATCTCTGTTCCTGAAATATGGACCCATCCCCTTCGCTTCCTGTTACGTATATACTTACCTACATTTGTGCAATGCATGCACAATTCTCTCATCCTTTAACACACACACACACACACACACAGTTCTTTCAATTTATAGCCCTTTCTAGCTTTCCATATTCTACCTGAGTGATCTACTTCTCATCACATCTTAATTTTTTTTGAGACTTTTTTTATGGAAGTATAAATTAGTACAGAAAAGTGCACAGATTGCATTTAGTTTGGCTTTTTTTAGTGAATACACTCATATAACTAGCACTCAGATGATGATAATGAACATTATCAATGTCCCTGGAAGCTTCCCTCATAACCCTCTCCCAGCCATTACCCTCCCCAAAGGAACCACGATTCTGACTTTTTACTGCCACTGATTAGTTTTGCCTGTTTTTTAACTTTATAAACATGGAATTACACAATATGTACCTTTTTAGTCTCTTTTTTTTTTTTGGCGTATACATTTGGAAGATTCTTCTATGTTGTGTTATATGTATCAGTATTGTTTTCTGTTTCATTTCTGTAAAATATTTCACTTTATGAACACCATAGTTTATCCTACCCTGTCAGATTTCTTAAATGAATTGTCTGCATTTAGTGTCTCCATTTACTCACTGCTTACTCGTTCCTCAATCCATTGAACTCTGTTTTCTAACCCCACTTCTCTACTCCACTTTTGTTTTCTCTCTCCACTTTCAAACACTTTATTCTGGTTTTTACTCAATACATACCCCTTAGTTATCTTCCATACATTTCTACCGTTCTATATCAGTCTCCTTTGCTGGCCTCTCCTCCCCTTGTTTCCTCTGCCTCTCCTTTAAAAATAAATATTTCTCAGAAGTCAGTCTCATTTCTTTCCTTCTCGTTCTATATATGCACCCTTCCAGATCTCATTCATCTACTGATGTTATTTCAGTACCATTGATATGATGATGACTCCCAATCTATCTGTATTTTTAAACCTCTCTCTTGAACTCTGAAGCTGGATAGTCAACTACTTCCTGTACAGCTCTTTTAGAATGTGTCTTAGGTACTTCAAAATCAATATGTTGACAACCAGTCTTCTCTCCTTCTGCTTTTTTACCATACCACCACCCTTTACCCTCTCCCAAATAGTTCAGTTTTGTTCCCCGTAAGTCCATTCTCCATGCAGAAGTCCTGTCAGTCTTTAGAAAACTAAATTTGATAGTCTCCATTCTTTTAAAAAAATAATGATTCCTCATTATTTTTTGGATGAATCCAAATTCTTCATAAAGGTTTTAAAGTCCTTCTTTTAGACTCATCATAAGTCACTCACACTGTTATATTCTCTGCTGGTCATTGCAGCTTTCCTAGGAATGTGCTTTGTTTCCCCCCAAATTTAATGTTACAAAATGTTCAATCTATTACAATTTATTTGTTATTAATAATTAATCAAAATCATATTTGTTTGTGAAAAGAACTATACATTAAAATTGAGGTTCATGTATTTCTGGTATTTTGATATTATACAGACATAACAAGTGTGTTTTTTAATCATATTTTTTCCAACTGTTTAGGATTCTTTTACCTTTTATGCAGTCGTATGCAAGATCAGGAGGGTTTTCCATAACTGGAAAGATTAAAACTGCACTGATTGAGAATGCAATCTATTATGGCACCTATTTGCTGATTTTTGGAGCATTTTTAATTTATGTAGCCGTAAACCCACATTTGCACTTAGAATGGTAAGAAAAATTGTCTTAACATTGCTTCTGTGTATATTTCCATTTTTAAAAATTAATTTTTATCTCATAAAGGTAAATAGACATTTCATTGAATCATATCAAGGTATAGTTTTATAGAGTCCCCCAAAAGAATATCTGAATAACACATATTACTAGGAAGGAAAATATGGAATAACATCTTTAAATGTAGCTATTAGACAAAAGACTAATGCTTTGTCTAATTTCTAATTGCTATATGTTAAAAGTATTAACCCTCATGATTTTTTATGGGCTTTCAAATTTTGTATATGACAAAATATCTAGTTTTCTTTTTCATGGGAACTTGTGAACTTTTTTCTTCTGACTAGTTTGAGGGCATATTTCTCTTTAATGTTAGATTTAGACATTGCAATAAAATGGAAGTCTGTATTGTACTTGTGATCTGTAATATATGTGAAGAGCTAGATCTGAAAAATTTAGGAATAGGATAATAGTGATAGTCCTCCCTGTTGCATTCCTGAGATTTTCATGGGTCTGCCTCAAAACAAGTTAAAATTTTTTTCAGGCTTTTCTTGGTTAATATTGAGTAAGAAAGCACCTAATGAAAAATATGTTTCCTTCAGGATAATTTTTCCCATGAACTATCCTAGATTTTAATATTAACTATAATAGAAGCAGTGTTTCCTGTGTTAAAGTCTGTTTCTGCAGTCTAGTTTTTTCACATAAAATTTTAGCCATCCTTTATGGTGGTTGATATATGAAAAACCATTTGACACTAGTTTCATTTCACATTTTTTTGGGGAAATTTTACCTATCTGTTATCTGCTTATGTTTTTTTTTTTTCTCTTAGGAACCAGCTTCAGACAATTGGAATAGCTGCTGCAAATACATGGGGTCTGTTTCTTCTTGTGTTATTGTTAGGGTATGGTTTGGTAGAAATTCCTCGATCATACTGGAATGGAGCAAAAAGAGGTTATCTACTTATGAAAACTTATTTTAAGGCAGCCAAGTTGATGACAGAGAAAGCAGATGCGGAAGAGACTCTGGAAGATGTCATGGAGGTAAGCAAATTTAAACCTTACAGTCAGTAGCACGTTGTGTGTGTCTCCTCTTGAATACACTGTTGATTTGTTGTTTTTGTCGTTAGCACATTGACGTGCTTTAGGCTGAAAATTTGGTAATGTGCAATCCTTAAGAATGTCTCATCCACTAGGATGACTTCATATTGGCAGCTCAGCTTTATGAGATGTCATCTCTATCATCTAACTGACAAAGATTTAGGGAGAATATATTCAACAGTGCAGGGTTATACTTGTTGTCTTTGGTTAACTTCTAGTAGTGCCCTCTTTTACTCTTTAAAGTCTCTTGGATTAGATGATAAATTATATGGTTACCTTGACATAGTGGAAGTGAAAATTAGCAATCAGAGGACACTTCTTCCTGAAAGCTTAACCCAAAGTAATCCCACCAAATCTGGAAACCTCTTTAGAGAACAATAGTTAAGGGAATTTGTATCAGTAACTTTTGTTTCCTATCTGTAATCTTAATAAGGCATTTCATTTTACTCATAAAATGCAGGTGACTTGAACTAACTTCACAAAGTTGTTGAAAGTATAAATTTCAGTAATATACAACAAATTATAAAATTTTACTGTTGAATAATTATTTGGTTATTGATTTAAAAAGCAATTGTTGTAGTCTCCTCACATTTTACTCTTCTGGGAAAAAACCATTCTAATGATGTTACTCACTCTCTAACTTAAAACCTGATGTTGAAGGTTTTTCATTTATGTTAGAATAAACTCCAAAATGTTTTAATGTGGCCTATCGAAAAACAGTTTGCCTCATGTTTAGCTCTCCATCTTTATCTCTAGCCTCTGTCTTCCTCATACTGGTCACCTTTGGTTCCTCACACTTTTTAATGGTGATAATAGCAAACAAGTATATAGACTTACTTATTTACTAGTGACTTTCTAAGAACTGTACATATATTAATATATTATCATAACAGCCTTAGGAAGGATTCTTTAAATCCTCATTTTACAAATGAAAAAAAAAACAAGGCACAGGTTAAGTTTCTCATATTCACACAACTAGTAAGCGATAGAGCTGGGTAGTCTGACTTTAGTTCATGCTTTAACAGGGATTGGCAAACTTTCTGTTAAAGACCAGCTAGTAAATATTTTAGGCTTTGTATGCCACATGGTCTTTGTTGTGACCCCTCTGTCACTGTAGCATGAAAGCAGTCATAGACAGTATATAAATGAATGAGCAAGGACATGTTCCAAACAAGGACATGTGGCTAGATTTGATCTGGTGAGCCAACCCCTACTATAACCATTACATTCATTGCTTCTCTTTTCTGTCTTAGAGCATGTGATTCCCAAACTCGGAATGCTCTTTTCTCCACTCTCTTTAGCTAATTCCTATTTTATTTTCAAGTCTCAACATAAGTGGAGAATTCTTCTGTATTAGTTTCCTAGTGCTGCCATAACAAAGTACCACAAACTGGGTGGTTTAGACAACAGAAATGTGTTGTCTCACAGTCCTCTAGGCTAAAAGTCCAAGATCAAGATGTCAGCAGGGTTGGTTCCTTCAAAGAACTGCAGGGAAAATCTCTACCATGACTCTCAGCTTCTGGTGGTTTGCCAGCAGTTTTCAGTGTTCCTTGGCTTGTTAGATCTCTCCCTTCATATTCACATGGTATTCTCCCCGTGTGCCTATCTGTGTCCAAATTTCCCCTTTTCATAAGGACACAGTCTTATTAGTTTAGGGGCCCACCCTACTCCAGTATGACCTTATCTTATTTTAACTAATTATATTTGTAATAGTCCTATTTTCAAATAAGATCACATTTTGAAGTACTGGGGTTTGGGACTCCCAACATATGAATTTTGGAGGAGACACAATTTAACCCATAACACCTTCCCTGGTCTTCCAGACTCATAGACACTTGGCAACCATTTTTAAGTGAGTAAATAAATGAACAAAAGAATGTGTACTGTGATTGAAAATTTTTATGTTGACTTTTCAGCATTTATTCCCTATGACATGTAAGAACTGTAGCAGAAAACATTGATTCAAAATGCAGGAGTATATCTCATATAAATAGTAATCTATTACATTTCCTCAGGTAGATGATGGATATTATTACATTTTTCAAAAGAAGATAATTCATATTTGATAACTTTTATATTTGAAAATTTGAATTTTTTTTTTTACGTAATAGTCTACATTTTTATCTTGATTTTTACTTTAGTGAGATAGTCCTAGTGTTTCTCCATTAAGTGTGATAAGGACCTTTTTTTAAAGTTTTTTTTTTTATTAAATTTATTGGGGTGACATTGGATAATAAAATTATATAGGTTTCAAGTGTACAATTCAATAATACATCATCTGTATATTACATTGTGTGTTTACCACCCAAAGTCAAATCTGCCATCATCATATATTTGACCTCCTTTATCCTTATCTACCTCCCCCACCCCTTTTCCTTTGGTAATCACTAAACTGTTGTCTGTGTCTGTGAGATTTTTTTTGTTTGTCTTGTTCATTTGTTACTTTCAGTTTTATATCCCACATATGAGTCAAATCATGTGATTCTCAACGTTTCCTGCCTGACTTATTTCATTTAGCATGATAATCTCAAGATCTATCCATGTTGTCACAAATGGCAGTATTTCATCTTATGACTAATATTTCATTGTATGTATGTACCACATCTTCTTTATCTAATCATCTATCAAGAATTTTTTTGAAAAAATATTTGAAAATTTCTATTTGATAATAAAATAATTAAAAGAAGATAATTTAAATTGATAGCGTTCCCCTCAAAAGTTGGTATCGAATTTAATCATTTTAGATTTGAGGAATGTGGATTTCACTAGCTCATTCAATATTCCTTCAACAAATGTAAATCCAATTTATTACTTAAGGTCTGGATTTTGCTGGGAGGAGTCTTCATTGTCTGCGTAAAGATAGATTTGTTTTTGTTGTTGTTGTGAGTAAGAGGCCTCTACTTAGGAATAGAATGTGGAAAATTAGGATTGGCATTGATGCTTTCTTTGCTATTTTAGTATAGATTTAAGTTGTGAGAGATTTAAAAAGTTTTAGCTAGGAGAAAATTTTCCATGTAAATAAGAAACCACTTTTTTTTATTGAATATATTTGATATGTAACATCATGTAAATTTAAGGTATATAAAATGTTAATTTGATACATTTATATATTGTAAGAAACTGTTCTTCTTAATGGATGTTTTGAAAATAGCAACAGGTCCACATAGATAGCAGAACTCCAGCCCCTTCTCCTGCCCTTTAAAAATGTATAATTTTTCAGGTATGAATTTTTTTGTCTGTGTATTTCAAGGGAACTTGGGATCTTTTCTGGTTTTCTGAATATCTGAAAATTTATAAACTTGAAAAGAAAATTTTTTCATTATTTAATATTTTGTCTTCTTCTCATGTTAAGTGCTATGCAGAACTGGCCATTCGGATACTAACTACCTGGAGTGAGAACTGTGCAGTCCTTTATAGTTTAGGGTAAATGTGATGTGAATTATACAAAGGAGATGCCCTAGTATAGAGAGATTTCAGTTATGAATAGAGATCAGAGGAAGAGGTGAAATATGACCTGAGTCTTGAAGGATGGGTGAATTTTTTATAACTGGCAGCATTCCAGTCAGATATCAGGTGGTTTTTAAATCAGATTAACTGAGTATAAAGTTTATGTTGGAAAGATAAAACTTGTGAGGTTTGAAAGATAGGTTGTAGACAGAAAGTAGGGCCTTGAATGTCAGACTGAAAAGTCCAGACTATATTCAAAAGCAGTGAGGAATCATTGACACCTTGCAAGCAGGGAAGTGACATGATTCTGTGGTGTAGGATGATCAGTCTGATGGAGGTGTGCAGAATAAAGCATGGAGCAAAAATATGAATAATTTACTTTGAGAGAAAACTTAAACTACATGGGCTTTGAATACATCTTGTAAAAGACCACAAAGTTTAATCACCTTTTTTGGCGGGGAGAGGAGTGGTAGTTAATTATTATATTTTTCAACTCTCCGTAGAATCTTCCAAATGCAATTTTATAAAAACCAGTTTAGTGTGTTTATGCTTCTCTCTGAAGTGAATGTTTACATCCGTGTATCTATTACTTTTCTTTGAAGCATGAGTAAAACTTATAAGCCATCAGACCATTCAAAAGATATCTGCTAGATGGCCTAAGAAATCACCTCTACCTTTTGTCATTTTTCGAGGTAGAGGAATTTGGAGAGGGACAATCAGCCATTTATTTCTACTGAAAATTGCCTATTAGCCCAATTTGATGGATGTTGTCTGGCCTGCCTAGTAAATTGATTAGGCACAGTAATGACAGAGCTCAAAATTATGTTTTATATGAAGAAAATAAGCTAATATTTCAAATACTTTCCACACTTTATAAAAATTAGGAACTTTTAAAGGAAACTTAATTTTAATACAAATATAGCAAATATCAATAGTTAACTGTTTCAGTACTAATTTTGGTTTAATATGGCTAAAGAATGTAAAGGAAAAATATGATATTTCATATATAGTATATAACCAGACTGTACAGTTCATATTCAAAGTTGTGCTGGCAAGCCAATAAAACTTTAAGGCAGCTTAGTAATGGAAAATAGTAATGTTTCAAGCACCTTTGAAAACCCCAATTCTTACCTTGTTACTCCATGGTTAGGCCTCACTCAGTGATCACAGAATAGACTTCATAAGGACTTCTGGATGCTGTGCTTTTACTCCTTCAGCCTGGGCAAGTACTTCTCAGGCCCTTACTCTTTTCCCTCTGCTCACGCTGGACTTCTTTTAGTTCCTCGAAAGTCCTTGTTCACTTCTGCTTGAAGGCCTTTGTACATGCTGTCCCTCTAACTGGAATATTCTTGTCCCTTCCTTTGATGGACTGACCCCTCATGTTTATCTCATTTTCTATAATCAGTTCATCATGAAGTCTCCCACACTAAATTATATAGCAGTTTCCTCACCATTTCTCTCTGAATAATGTATTTTTCTCATTAAGCTAATAAGCTCCTTCATAGGAGCAATGTCTTTTGGTACAGATTATTCATAGGGTCTGCATATTTACAGTTTTGATGGATATTGCTAAATTACCTCCACATTTTACTGTTGTCTGTGGGGACGTGTTTCCCCACAGTCTTACCTCATTACATAATACCAATTTTTTATAATTTTGTAAGAATTGTTCTCAATTTGTAATTGTTTTTAGCCAGCTTGAATATCTTTTCAGACATTTATTGGCCAGTTGTATTTCTTCTGTGTTTTTCCATTTTCTTGTTGACTTGCAAGAGCGCTCCATATATTAAGGGTAATGATTTTTTGTAATGTAAGTTACACATATTTTTTCATAACTTTGTCTATATGCCAGATGGTTTCCCGGCCTCCAGTTTTGTATACCCTAAGGCCATTCTCTACCCTATAATCAGAATTTTTTTTTTTTTAATATTCTGGTCAGTTCTGCCTTGCTTCCCAGCCTTTGAACATGTCATTTATTTTGTCTAGAACAGTGGTTCCAACATTTTAAAAATTTCATTAATATTATAGAATATTGATTCTTTTAGAACTACTGCTTCTCACGATTCTTCTCCCTAACCTCTTTATACCTTTCGTACTCATGCAATAGCTTATTTAATTGTTTCATCACTAGACACTAATCTTAGAGACCTATAACATCATGTCTTCCCACCCTACCCTCTAGTATGGATTGTGGTGACCTTACACATAGCACAGTGCTGGCCTGTAGCATGCTTTTAATAAACATATGGAATGACTCCTTAGTTGTGATTTCTGTGGAGTATTCTTTCATTGGAAAGGAGCAGGTGCTTTGTGACATTGGTAACCTGTTCTGCTTCTTCTGGTTTCTTCACTGTATTTTAGGTTATGAGATAATTCAGCTTGATGAGCAAAGTAAAGGAACACAGTCCTTTTCTTTTAGGATCACAAAGTTTGTCTGATCCTTCATGACTTTTTTATGATGCTATTCATCCTTGTGTACCAAGTAAGCAAGTGATAAAGGAGTAAATCTAGGGTATAGATATAGCTATTATATAACTTTGTACATATTTTACTTGTGTTCATGAGAACTTTTATTCAATAAATGATACTTCATGTATATGCTAAGTAATTTGGGTTGAAATTAAACTCGTGAGAATATATGTATACAGTACCTAGAACATTCTCATTTGAAATATCTGATCTATAGAAGTGGAAATATTTTCATTTCTATTACTGTTTTTATAGGAGGTTCGTAAAGTGAATGAAAGCATCAAGTATAACCACCCACTGAGAAAATGTGTTGACACAATACTTAAAAAGGTAATTAAATCATATTCTCACATATTTTCCTTCAAAATATAAATTTCTATAATATTATTATGAAAGCATTAGAAAAATATGAGAACAGCCTGTGACTAAAGTCTTCTCAACTTCTTTCCATTTTTATGGACATATTGACCATAAACCGATAGTAATATGTGCATAGAATTTGTTCCTTTGTTATTACAAGTTTAATATTGATTGTTGGCAATATTTTTCATTGAAGTGTGGGTATAGAAGTTATATTAAGTAATATATAGTGATTGCCATGACACAATGATGGAGATGGACCTTTACAGTTTGTAAAAGTGTCATTAAAGTGGTCAGGAAAGGCATATATCCTATAAGAAAATAAACGAGGATCTTAATCTATTTCATTCAGCTTCCTACATGTCATTTAATCGTAAAATGAATGACATTATGAGATATATAACATATTTGATAAGAAGCCATACAATTAAGGTTTTGATGTACTGTTATTGAATTAGGAATATTCATATTTCTAAAAATGATTATTCCAAAAATAAGTTCTCCAGTTATCTTTTCTGCAACTGTGGAACCACTGAACTATCTTTTCCTATATTTTAAATCTTTTTATGTTGACTATTAGCTAGTGTTCCTTTTGGCTAAGATGATAGTCATGAGAATCAATTCTCTAATCATTGATCTCACATTTACTACCTTTCGAGACCTATTCAAGGAAGTTAACTAACTTGCCCAATTTCGTATAGATAAGAAATGATTAATAGTAGGGCAGATGATTCTAAATCATGTATTTGTTTCTCTGTACTATCCTTTTCAAAAATTCAACAACTTGTATTTGTTATGATTCTTTATCATTATTTAGCTAGGAAAATAACTGACAATTTTTATCAGGCAGGTGCTTACCTAGAATAATCTGCTCAAAAACTAGTTAGTTGCTTCATGTAGGTAAGCTCCCTCACTACCTGGCTTGAGCTAGTATATCTGAGTACAAAGACTAATATTAATAGGGGGAAGAAGAAACTCAATGCATCTTTTAAAACATTTTCAAAAACTGTCAGCAAGTAAAATTCCAACTATTTAGAGATGACGATAATGGAAGATATTTTTGAGAAAATTAGAAATGTCCAAGTATATAAGATTTTTAATAAAAATAAAGTTTTTATATTTTTGCAAATAAGATTTTTAAAAACCTACTTGTTCCTTTTAGTGCCCTACAGAGTATCAGGAAAAAATGGGTAGGAACATGGATGATTATGAAGATTTCGACGAAAAGCGTAATACCTACCCAAGTGAAAAAAGTTTGGTGAAACTACATAAACAGGTAATTATTAGTTATAGCTAATTTACTTACTGATGTTTTAATTAGAAGTATAATTACTTTCTACAAAAAATAAATTCTGAGTGAAATGTTTTAACTTTATGTTTCTTGACATGGGCATTATAGGCATTTGGGGAGGGAGAATTATTCACTGAACATAACTGTTACATATACTACAGAATATTAACATCCTTGGCCCCACTCAGCCAATGCCACTAGCACTTCCCCATTGTTGTGACAACCAAAACATGCTCCTTAGTGGGGAGTTGAACTACTGTTGGATCAGAACACTGACACATATACCTCTTGTTCTCTTTTTTAGGTTATTTATTCAGTTCAGAGGCACCGTCGAACTCAAGTACAATGGCAAATTCTTTTGGAACAAGCATTTTATCTAGAAGATGTAGCAAAAAATGAAACTAGTGCTACTCATCAGTTTGTTCACACCTTTCAATCTCCAGAGCCAGAAAATAGATTTATCCAATATTTTTATAATCCTACAGTTGGTATGTAATTTGATATACATTTCGAAGTTTAATGATAATTTTTCTGAAGGATGCAGAGTTGAATTGTATTTGTTTATTTAACTTATATTATTTGGTAATATTACGTATCTAATAAACTCCTCCCCCTCAAAATTATTTTACTTGTCATATAACATATATTAGTTTCCACTGTTACTTCACAGATAATCAAAATTCTATGCAAAAATATATGCAATATGTTAAGCATATTTTGTATACCTAATATATACTTAAAATAATTAGAATTTTAAGTAATTTTATATCACAAGCTTGGGTCTCTCCTTCAGTCTTGACATACTACTAAAATATTTCCTCAAGAAGTCTTTATTCACATTTATTAATTTTATTTACAAAACCTACACTCATAATTATTCTGTTCTCCTTTATGATTATTTGACACTTTCTTCAGTGTTATTCAAATTTAATATAAAGAAATTAATAAAAAATATCAGTGTCACAGTATTAAAACTTATGTTTACCTCATGTATGCAAATAAATGGTTCTGTTCACTTGATTCTCTTTTTCATGTTTGGTCTTGAGTATGAAGACATAATGGTCATAACAAATATCAGAAAACTTCTTCAATGAAGATCTTTTCTAATTAAATGAGGGAATTATGTGACACCTGTTTTCATGTGTGCTATGTTTCGGCGGGCACTTGGTGTAATTAAACAAAAAAGAAAAATTTCTGCCTTTGTGGAGTGAAAAACAGACAGCATACACATAAAAGTATAAATAAGATGCTGAGTAGGTAGTTGGCTTTAGAAATTGGAGTTCAGAGGAGAAATCTGGTCTGCAGATATAAATTAGGGTGTCATCAATGGATGGGTGGACCATGGGCCAGGACAAAATCAGTAAATGATTGGGATGGAGAAGAGATAATCTGAAGACCAAGCCAGAGACAGTCCAGAATTTAACCATCAGATTGATGAGGAGGAACCAGCAGAACAGACTAGAAAAGGAATGGCCAGTGAAATAGGAAAACTAGGACAATTAAGTGTTTTGAGGAAAAGGGTATATAATGTACCTTTCCAAATGTTGCAGGTAGGTTGATTATCATGAATATTAAGACTTGACATTGGCTTTCAGAGAAGTGAGGGTGGAGTAAAGGTAAAAATATCTAGAGTTTAAAAGAAATAAGAAGGAGAGCAGGTAGAAGCATTAAGAATAGACATCTCTCAAAATATTTTCCTTATTAAAGGGAATAGAGACAAGAGGTAGTAGGAGGATGGCAAAGTCGAGAAATTATAGCAAGTCATGTACAAATGATATCTTAGAGGAAATTTGATGAGATAGAAGAAAATGGCTGGGACAGTGTTCGTATATAGGAGAGATGAAATGGGAAATAGTGAACAGTGACAAGAAAGACCTTAGATTAGGAGATAAGGCCCAAATGTACTTGAGCAGGTGAGAAGATGTAGTAGAAATTTGGGGAGCTTCTATTTTCTCAATGAAGTGCTGAGAGTAAGTATAAAGGAAGAGATTTTGGAGATTCGAAGAAAGAAAAGTTGCAAAATAGTTGCTTAGGAGATTAGTCGCATGGGAGAAAATTAGTGGATTATAGTAGGCTAGGTAGGCAGTGCTCAGAGACCACTTGAAGCTAGTGATTAAGAATTTCAAGTGAGACGAGTCAACAAGTTGTGTGTCTTACTCCTGAAATTTACAGTTCGTGGGTGCAGACTCGGGGTAGCCAAGGAGTTGGTAGCCATGGTGTGGTTCAGTTTAGCCAAGTACAGGGAATCGAGAGGAAGCAAAAGAATTGGGATGTTGAAGAGTGATTATTCACAAAGTCCATTGAATCTGAGCTGGTAAAGAAAGGACATCAGGGTGTTAAGTGGCAATAAAAAAGAAGCAGAATAAATGGATTGTTGGTCCAGGTAGAGGTAGTCAGTAGAGTTGGAATACTAGATGAAGGTGTTGCTAGATGAGATTATAAGTAAGGATTGAGATTATGAGTAAGGGTTGGAGTTATTGGCGATAGAAGGTTTAGGGAGTGAGCAGTTGAGATAGGATGGAGGACAGAATCATTGGAGGAGAGGAGGGCTAGGAAATGGAAGACCAGAGTTTTGAAAGGAGTATCAGGAATTAATTATGCTGACAGTGTAATTGAAAAGATTTAGAGTGAGCCAGAAGCTTAACTCAGCAATGAATGAAGTGAAATACAGCCTTTTCAATTTTGTGAGCTTGCTTCTTCTTTTTTTTTTTTACTTCTATTTTTACCTCAAGTCAGACTTAACAAAAAGTTGCCAGAATAGTATAAAGAATTCCCATATACCCTTCTCCCAGATTCTCCAAATGTTAACATTTTACCATATTCATTTTCTTTACCTTTCTCTCTGTGTATATATTTTTCCTTAATCTTTTCAAAATTGAATCCAAATGTGATGCCTCTTTACTCCTGTTTCAGTGTGTATTTTCTAAAAATAGAGACATTTTGTTACATAACCAACTGCGATGATCAAAATCAGGAAATTAGCATCAATACAATCTGTTATCTACAGACCTTATTCAGATGCTAATTGTCTCAATAATATTCTTTATAAAAAATCCCAGATCACATATTTTATTCAACTGTCATGTACCCTTAGTCTCCTTTAATCTGGAATAATTTCTAAGTTTCCATTTGTGTTTTATGACATAGATGTTTTTGGAGGGTACAGGCCAGTTTTTTTTTTTTGTTTTTTTGTTTTGTTTTGTTTTGAGTGTCCTTGAATTTGAGTTGATATTTTCTCATAATTAGGAATACTGTAGCAGTGATGTTGTGTTCTCATTGCATCATAGCAGGAGGTACATGGTATGTTTGTCCCATTACTGGTGATCGTTTGGTTAGGATGGTGTCTCCCTGGTTCCTTCACTGTAAAATTACTATTTTTCTCTTTGCAATTACATATCTTGTATGGAGATATTTTGAAGCAATGTAAATACACTGTTATTCCTTTATGGTTTTCCCTAATCATTTTTTTTTCTTTTATCTTCCAGAATGGTACTGGGAATGTCTTTTGCGACCATGGTTTCATAGAATACTTGCTGTGGTTTTGTCCATCTTCTCTGTGATTGTTGTGTGGTCAGAGTGCACATTCTTTAGCACTACACCTGTCTTATCCCTTTTTGCAGTCTTTATACAGCTGGCTGAAAAAACATACAATTATATTTATATTGAGGTCAGTTTATTTTATATCTGTCATAAATAAATGTCAGTTCATAGTATAATTCTTAACTGCTGCACCTTTTCTCCATATATTTCTTCTAGTAATAATGAAAGCAGTGAAGTTTCTCACAGTGTTATTATTCATACTTCCAAAAATGAGCCTTATCAATTTACCCAGACCATATAAACTAAGAACTGTATTTAAGGAGAGACAAGAAGATGCAAAATAGTGCAAAATACTTTTATGAGAATTCTTTGATCCTCTTTGTGCCAGGGAAGCTACCTAACTTATAGTCTTCATATGAAGAGTTGCCAAGGGAATGAGAGAATAGACTCACTTCAGGAGGTAGATTT
Source organism: Pteropus vampyrus (assembly GCF_000151845.1). Lineage (NCBI taxonomy): Eukaryota > Metazoa > Chordata > Mammalia > Chiroptera > Pteropodidae > Pteropus > Pteropus vampyrus. The sequence continues at coordinate 32,799 of NW_011889279.1, read as the reverse complement.
GCAATTTAGGGATCGGATGTAGAACTGATTGAAGTGTAGATTTTTTTCGTAATTTCATTATCTTAAATGTTTAAAAAAATTCCTACTCTAAATTTTAGAATGTCAATAAACGTTAGCTGGAAATAAAGGATAATGTTCGTGATAATACATAAAGTAGTAAAACTGTTGTCTATTTTTTAAAATTTATTTATTTAAATTAGTTTCAAGTACTGTAGTACATTGGTTAGACATCTATATAGTTCATAAAACGATCCCCCACTTGCTCCCTCCTTCCCCTGATCCTCCACCTAGCCATCATATTAATGCTAACTGCATTCCCTATGCTGAGCTCCCCATCTCTGTGACCAACTCTCAACTACTGATTTGTACTTCTTTAACCCTTCACCCCATTCCTCAGTTCCCAGCCCCCCTCCCCTCTGGCCGTCACCAAATTGTCCATTATATAAAATCCGTTAGTGTTAATCTACTTTGTTTTTGTTTTTTCAGATTGCTTGCTTCCTTTCCATCTTCTTCCTAAGTATCTGTGTTTATTCTACTGTGTTCAGGATTCGTGTATTTAACTATTATTACTTGGCTTCACATCACCAGACCGATGCTTACAGCCTTCTTTTCAGTGGCATGTAAGTAGATTGTGTTTAGAAGCAAGGGAAATGTCTCCATTGTATGTATCCTTATGGATTTCGCTTTCATTTCTCGTTTGTGGGTCTTCCACCAACACCTGTATTTCCCTGGGCTAATCGATTGGGTTTAAATATTAATTAGTTTTTTGTTGCTTGCTAGATAAATCCTGCTTGAAGTTTTGGGTTAAAATACCCAAGCTAGATTAGGAAGGAAAAGAAGGATGTAGCCTGGATTTACCAATTAGAGATTTAATAAATAGGTTAGTGAAAATAGGAACATTTGAGAGTGAGAGACTAAGTGAGACCTAGAGGGTATTCCAAGATTCAGTGGCCTCAAACTGAATTGTAGAAGACTGAGGAAGCCAAAAGGAGTAATTTTTACTAAGAGCTTTAGCAAGAGTTTTGAGAGATGGCTCCAGCTTCGGCTAGGTTATACAATCGATTATTTGTCCATATTGTTAAATTAGTCATATTAGATATTTATAAAAGCTGGACTTAGAGAGGGTCACAGAAGAATCACTATATGAAATATCTCTAAGACCTTTTTTTTTTTTTTTTTTTACCTTTTTTCCCAAATAGTTATAGACTCACAAGAATTTGCAAATACAATACAGAGTCCTATTAACCTTCACCCAGCTAGCTTCCCCCAATGGAGACATTTTATATAGCTCTTGTACAATATCAAAACCAGGAAATTTACATTGATACGTTACTATTGACTACAGACCTTATTTAATTCTCATTTTTTTTTATCCTTTATTTCTGTGTGTGTCTGTCTAGATTCCTATAATGACCACCACAATCAAGACACACAGCTGTCCTAGCACCACAAAAGCATTCCTCATATTACCTCTGTATTCACACCCTCCTTTCATTTTCTTCTTCCCCTTTTCTTCAACTCTGTAGATCTGTAAGATTCTCTCTTTATCTGGACAATACTGAGCTCTAACAATTCTTTATACTTCTAGTTATCAGAGTGTTATACTTTGATGATAAAACTTCAGATCTTTTATGTAACGAGGGCAATTCCCCTTGAGAATGTTACCATCCTTGTCGTGCTGCTGAGACAGATTGCACAGATGGTAGACTTGAAAGAGGTACCATAGAAAGGCATTTCACAAATTCTTGGGATAAAGCAGTGGTAACCACCAAAGCAGGCAGCCTGAGACTGGAGTTTTGCCTTGTAGATGTTGATGCTTTTAAGAAAGATGTGATTAATAGGATTTTCAGAAAGTCACCCAAGTAATAAGGGAGGTTCACATTAATAATTCAAAATACATATAATACAGATAGGTGAAAATAATAGTTACAATGATGTGAAATGTTCCTGATTAATTTCAATATAATACAAAATGTATTTTGCTGCTTTATTTTTTATATATTCTGTTTATAAATGCTTATTGCAGGTTATTTTGCCGTTTGACTCCTCCTTTATGTCTTAATTTCTTGGGTTTGACACATATGGATTCATCCATCTCTCACCGGAATACACAGCCAACTGCTTATACATCTGTAAGTATGGTCAGAAAACAGAGTTCTTTAGATTCATTGTCTATGTGGGATGTTATTATTGTGAAATTTCTTTTAACACAGAAAAGTTCTATTGCATTGAATCTTTTTTTTTTCTATATATATAGTTCTATATATATTGAATCTTTTTTTTTAATAACCAAAACTTTCTTTTAAAGGTTGTATGTGTAATTACTGACTAGACAAAAGTGACTTTGCTTTCTTTTATTATAAAAAAAGGTTTTTTGTTCACATAGGTGATCCAGTTGAATAGCATCAATAGACCTGACTTATACTAATACTAACTTTTATATCTGTAGTCAATGTATATAATTTTCAGTAGTATTTATAAAATATTAATTTTCTTTAAGAGAAAACCTTAGTAAATAAACAGATTTAAGATTTGTGTTAGTTTAAGATATACAACATAATGATTTGATATATGTATATATGCTGAAATGATTACCACAATAAGTTTAGTTAGCATGCATCAACTCAAAGTTATAGTTTTCTTCTTGTGATGAGAACTTAAAAATCAGCTTATGTAGTCCTTTATTTTTACTTTTTGAAAAGTCCAAATTTATATAACCAGTTATGCATGAATTTTCTAATGATGGAAAAGAATGAAAAATATAGAACTGTAATGATTTAACTTACTTTTTTCTTGCTCCTCAGATTATGGGTTCCATGAAAGTTTTATCCTTTATTGCAGATGGATTCTATATATATTATCCTATGTTGGTGGTAATTCTCTGCATTGCTACTTATTTTAGGTAAGAAACTTAATGTCGCTTATTTTTCCACATACTCTTAGCCTAATCTGGATATTCCTTCTTCTTGAAGCTCTTTTAAATATTCACTGGTTGGGTTCTAGTTGTTTGTTTTATTATGACTTTGAGGATGCTGGGGATAATTTAAAGGGATTGCTTGATCTCTGAAGATATTTTCAAGAAGAGTTATTCTATTATAACTATTTAGGCTGCAAAGTAATAGGATTAATTATAGAATATTAACTCTAAATCCTGGCCTTTGCCACTGACACCCAACATAGCTTATAAAACATTCCCATGCCCAGCTTCTATCCAGTAACATAAATTTAGTCTTCGGGCCTTTCCCATAATCATTGCTGGGTTTCTGGGTGCTTCAGACCATAGCCAGCACAAAAGGTCATGTGAGGAGCAATTGTAATCAGACGGTGCAAGTAAGGCTAGAAAGTACATGGGCTGCTCTTCTTATAGGATTAGGAAAAGTGGTAGAATCTTGGCAGACGTAACACAAAAAAGGAGTTAAAGGACAGGTGTACTTGTCTTTGAGAGCCTTGTTTTACCTACTTCCCATGTCAGGTGCTCTTCTACCCACATCCTGTACTCTGTCCACCCTCTTCACTGCTTGACAGTGAAGAAATGTGACATACATACATATTATCAATAGTATGTATGTACTCACATTAAGATATCAAGTAAACATACAAGTATTGTTTGAAATAAATTCTCTTTTATTTTTAAAAACATCTATATTTTCTCATAAGGGAGATAAAAGATTAAAATTTAAAATAAAGCTGTTAATATGAAATGATAGTAAATTTATTGAGTTTTTTTCTATAAGATCGAAAAGATTTAGGTTTATACTGTGATTATGTATTAAAGGGAGAGAACAATCATCTTTTGGATGTCCAAAACTAAGTTTTGATTTATGCTTATTCACTTAAAAAATTTATAAACTATTAATGGAACATTAAAAGCTTATGTATAAGTTATGTCTTCTCATGTTAGTAATTCTGTTGGTAAGATTAGCATCTCTTATTAGATTGTTAATATGGATCAAGTAATAGACGGATGGGATAGTGCTTTGTCAACTATAAAATCTTAAACACAAGGATTTATCATGTCTAAAAGGAAAATTGTTAAACTTAAAAATAATTCCTTAAAAGTATTATTTTAGAGTTAATTAGGATAAACTTTAAGAAAAAAAAAAAGATTATATTTTTCAATTTTCACATTATCTCTTAAAATGGATATTCTGTTAATGGAAGTATATGAAACAATGCCTTGCTGACATTTTAATGGTAACTTGACTTTCATTGATTCATTTTTTTTTGAAATGCTCCCACATTTAGTTTAAATAATTCCCATAATACTAGCAATACAGCCATACCTAGAGCTAATTTTCAGAATTAAACACCTAGAGAGTGTAAGGCTGTTTCCTGATACTTTACATAAAGCTAAGACCTTTCCAAAGACAGTTATCTAGTTTGCGGCTTCTCATCCTGGGATATAGTGTTTTCACAAGAATATGAGGATGGTAAGGGAATATTTAAAGTCACAGAATTAGCAGTACTAATATTGCTGTTTGAATGTAAGAAAAGAATAAATTGTTTCTGTATTATAGCTATTGTTTCGAATCCTGGTATAATAATTTTCTGAAGGTATACTAATGACCTAACTTAATTTGTTTCTATAACAAATCTGGGTGTGGTACATACTCTAGTCAGTGGAGTACTGGGCATATAAACTTCTTAGAAATAAGTACTTCTTAAAGACAAATGTAACTATGTATCTTGGTATGATAAATAATAATACTACATATTTATAATGTGAAGTAATGCTTATCTTTTTGAAAATCTCCTTTTATTAGTTTGGGAACTCGTTGTTTGAATCTACTTGGTTTCCAGCAGTTTATGGGAGATAATGATATGACATCAGACTTAGTCGATGAAGGAAAAGAATTAATTAGACGAGGTAAGATTTGTCTTTTAAAATAAATGAAGGCAAAGCACTAAAATTCAAAATACAAAATTAATATTTGTATAGTTTATAAGTTTTAATTTATTTAAAGAAATTACAAATTAATGTTTTTTTTAGCTGAAAACCTACATAAGGCTTTCATAGCAAAAATAATTTGAAAACATAAATGATTGTCTCATCTTTCTTTAAGAAATTCTGCAGCAGAAGTTATTTAGTATGTCTACAACTAAAGAATGCCCTTGTATGGTGTTGGAGTTATTTTAATGTTCACTTTGAAACAGATATGCCAAGTTTAATACAACTCTAAAACTCATTAATTTAAAGAATCATCAGTTTAATACTGCATAGAAAATCATTCAAGCCAAGGCTGGTTTTTAGAATGTGATGATTAACAACCTGTTAGAATCCATGGCACTCTGCTAGAATCTAATCTCAAAATGGATTCCAATTTCCTGATGTTTGAGTGATGGTAGGATAGGGGGAAAAGGAACACAGAACTTGAATTTGGGGTCATTGATTTTTAGACACTCCCCGTACTTGGGTCTGGGCTTTGGTGTGATACTTAGTTAAATGTAAGCCAAAATGTGTTGTGGCTCTAATATAAGCTGGTATAGCCTTCATAGCTCTCATAGAAAGGTGGCATCTTGTTAATGTAATAGTTCTACTGCTTTTGCATTAATTAGACCTCATATGGAGTATCATATCCAGTCTTGGGTAAGATTTTCACGAGTAAGACTAATAAATCAGAAGGTATTTAGAGGATAGCCAGAAGTATAAGTCTGTAGAGCATGTCTCATGAGAAAAAACAAAACAAAACACTGAGTATATAGTTAGGAGAGAATAAGAGTAAAGATACTTATACAGAAAGAAGTATGAACTTAATTTAGAAGATAGGACATAAAGAAAAGAGAAGTTACAGGGAAACAAATTTCAAGTCACCATGAGGAAGAACTTTTTCCTCACTGTAGCTATTCAGAGTGAGCCTTTAAATGGCCATCTCCAACAACAGTAGAGAAGTTAGGTGATCTCTGGAGTTAAGTGATCTCTGAAGCTTTTTCCAACAATAACCTATTACCTTTGACTTTATAGTAATTTAAAGGAAATTGGTCATAGCCTGGTACCTTTACTTCAGTTACTCTACATCTAATTAAACCGTGTTATACCAAATTTGAGACCACTTTTCTGTCTCTAGAGAAGAGAAAAAGACAAAGGCAAGAAGAAGGTGAAAATCGAAGAAGAGTAAGTACAGTACTTATTAAATTGCTATAACCTAAAGATAAATGTGAAATATAAGAATCTTACTGATTAGAATAATTGGCTAAAGACCAAAGAATAGTGGGGAAAGACATAGGACATATTTTTAAAGAAAGGTAATTTTAATAGTTCAGGTGTAAATGCTAGGTGTCTTGTCAGACGTTTTAAAAAATCATTAGTAATTACTTCATGTCCAGCATCTAGCAGTGTCTTGCCTAAGGTTGGTGCTCAGTAAACAATTCATGTAATCTTACTATGAAAGTGACTTTGATTGCTTTATAATTATACTTTTTTATGACATTAATTTTATTCCTCTTTAATTTTTCTTCACTCTTCTATTTAGTGAGGTGAACTAACTTCCTCTTAGAGAGTGAAAAGGCAAAAAATGAGAAAAATCTAGTCAAAATTACCACAAGTTTCCAACACCTGGGTGTATCTATACTGGAAAAGTGAAGACTCAGGAGACAAGATAGTAGTGGTCTTCATGTATGTGTGTCGTGTAAAGAGAGACTTGTTCTTCATTTCAGAGGCATAACTAGAACCAAAGAGTGGAAGTTACTGAAGAGAGAGTTCACCTCTCTATGAAAAATTTCCACAGTTCACCAAAATTGCAATGAGGTGATAATGCATAGAAATTTTCCATGTCATCTACTAAGAGAGCCAAAAAGCATCTGCATAGCTATTTTACAGAAACCCTGCATGACATGGGAATTGAATTAGGTGACCCCTAATATTCCTTTCAATTCTAAGAATTTAATGAGCAGAATCCTAGTTAATATGATTTTAGTGAAGTTAAGACCATATACAATGCCATGTGAGTAATTATCTAATTTTCTTTGTATAAACCTTTAATTTCACTGTCAAAAATGAGTTGAGATATCTAATAATTTTAGTTAATTTGGGTAGAAGAAAGTTTTGTTAACATCTCATTAATTATTATGAGTTCTCACAACTTTTACATGGTCCAGTTAAGCTTATTGTAGTTGTAATATTGTTTTGACATTTTAGATAGAAGAATTGAATATCTTAAAATAACCGTAAAAGTTAAGTTTGAATACTGTTAAAATCGTGTAGAAATAAGAAAAATTATTAAGCTATGATTTTTAAAATCACTGAGCTAGTTATGCTGATTATCTGATGAAAAAGAGTTATATTACTCTACATATATAATCTGTTGACACTGATGAATTATTTTCTGCCTGTGAGTTCTTTTGTTATATATTCACCTGTGTTTTCTTCCTAGGAATGGAAAGAACGTTACGGACACAATAGAGAAGACTCCACGAGAAATAGAAATGTTCATATTGACCCAAAAGAATCAGACTTCTCAGATATAAATACCAACCGATGTAAGTAGCTTATTGCCTTGAAGTTTTTTTCTTATGCTTGCTTGCATAGAGACTGAGGATTAGGATACCCATTCAGAAATGCTTTTATAGAATTTAAATGTGGTTCTGCAGTGACTTTCCTTTATTCATTCCTTAGTGTATCAGAAGTAGGGAAATGCAGATGTGCATTCTGGTAGGAGAAGAAGCCATCTGAGATATCAAATGTATAGTTGTAATTGTACTACCCTAAATAATAGTCCTTAGCCTAGGCATATTCTAGGCAGGTAGTGATTTCTACTATTTACCTAGATGTTTTTCTTTACTTTTCTGTTAATAGATTTAGGCTGTTCAGTCAATTTTATAATAATTTACCGACGGGCCCACATAATTCGGATACTTTCCCAGGTATGCAGGGATATAGAGAACATAAATTTCCATTCTTGGGATGCTTATAATTTAGTGAAGGACTGATACCAGGCAGGAGACATTTGTCAGTGGCTTGGATTAGGAAATCTCCCCACATTTTTAATCCTGCCATCTGCCCAGGGAAAGGTGGCAATAACCTGTTTTTGTGCAGGACCCAGCACTGAGTAGAAGGCAGAGGTCGTCTGTCTGGGGGAGATGCAGGAATGCCGAGAGAGTAGAAGGGTACACATCTGATGTTGAGAGAACTCAGTTTAGGGGATGGAAAAGCAGTAATTTATTGGAAAAGGAGTTCCATGATAAATATTTAACTGGGTATTTAGGAATAAATAGTACTTAGCAGGTGAAAGTGTTTTAGGCAGAAGGCAGAATGAGTGGTATGAGATAACCTTTGGGGAAATGCAAGTCTTTCTCCATGATTACAGCCTAAAGTATGAGGAGCCTGAGAAGAGGGGAGGCTACAGGTATAATTGGGAAACAGATATTATTGTGCTCAGATGTTTAAAATTTATCCCAAAGATAAGATTTCAAACTGGAAAGAAGCATGCACAGGTTTTTGATTTAGAAAGATTTTGACAGCCATACAGAGCTGATTTCCAGAGAAGTGAGACACAGAAACCAGTTGAGTATCTGTTTTGGTAATGCAGTCAAGAAATGACGACAGCCTGAAATGAGTGGCGACCCTGGAGATAAAAAAGAAAGGATGCCTTTGAATGACATTTAGGGTGGAAGAAATAGGAGAGAGCTAAAGATTAGTTAAAACCAGGAAATGGAGGATTTTATAAAAAGATTTGGAATTTGGTTATCATGGAAAAGGAGTTAACAGAATGAGAAGATCTGGGAGTGGTAGAATTTTAAGAGAAGAGGACACACAAAGCCTTGGGATGGTGAGTTAGCTAGAACCTGGCACGTGGTAGGCAACCAATATTTGCTGAATGAATGAGATAAAAGGTGAAGGGTGTAGTCCCAGATGACAAAAATGTAAGATATGATGGAATTGGTTTGCCTTGAGTTTTCAAAAAGAACTGTATCATAAAGTTGTTTTGAACCTATTGAACTGCTCAGAACCACATTGTAAAAATTTAGATTGTTTATGAAGAAAACCCCGTCCACGAGAGGAAGGGAGAGTTAGTGCTTTAGATCTGGGCTGACCAGGATGGTGACTATTAGCCACATGTGGTGTCTGAGCATTTGCAGTGTGGCTGGTGTTCCAAGTTGAAATGATAATATTTTGGATATATTGTGTTAAATTAAATATATTAAAATTAATTTCACCCATGTCTTTTTACTTTTTTAATGTAGTTACTAGAAAATTTAAAAGGAAATGTAGGGCTTGCATTTTATTTCTGTTGGACATTACTCATGCCTGATGGATAAAAGATTCAGACCTTTGTTAGAGAGCTAGAGTTGAGTACACCTTAAAGAAAATCCTAGCCAAGAAACGAGATGTAGCAGCCCCTGGATTCACTATGAAACCAACTGAAACTTGATTTTAGTATGAAAAATTTCACTGTTATGATATCATAGTTAAATATTAATTCTGATTCAAATTAAGTTTTTGCACTATAGCTGCCTCTGAGCTTGGACTAGTACAAGAGAAAACTTTTCTTTGTTATTTTCTATTATACATTTATCATTTTAATATGATTTTAAGGAACCACGTAGTTATCTTTTCTTAATATTGTCTTCACAATCAAAATTCAGATCCTTTATAATCTTGACTTTTCCTTCTATAAATCCATAGATTGGGACCCATAAAGACAATAGAAAAGTTAACATTTTTTTGTTAACATAGTTTTTTCTTCCTTTGCAGCAGCATCCAAATATACCAGAGCTAATAATAGGACTGAAAGGGACCGAATAGAACTCCTACAAGATGCAGAACCTTTGGATTTTAATGCAGAAGCATTTACTGATGATCCTCTTGAATCTGAATCAGGAAGGTAAGTTCCAACTGTGTCATTTTGGCTCCGGTATTTGTCTGAAATTTTGATAACACACTGACTTGATGAAACAAATAAATGTAAGGAAAGTGTTCATCTTTACTACTAATAAAAAGCATGTTAAGCAACATTTGATACCTTTTTATACCTTCTAATGCTTTTCTGTTTTTAAAATGATATCATCCAGTGGTGGGAATTGAAACATATCTTAATAAACTACTAGTGGTATAATAAGCAAGAAGAATTGAAATTGATAGTACATATCTTAATGTCTCTTTCTAACACTCTCACTTTTGCAATTTATCATATTTAGCAGTAGCCACATAGCTATGACTGGGTGTCAGACACTATTCTAAGCACTTTAACAATGATACTGTATTTGGTTGTAAATCCAACTGAATTTGAATCCAGAGAGGCTCCATAACTTACCTGGAGTCACATAGTTTGTAAATGGCAAAATCGGGCATTCACATCTCAGGATTCTGGCTACAGAGTCCGTGCTTTTAGCCATTATGCTATGTAGACTTAATTAAACAAAAGGAAAATGTCATCTGCATGAAGATATTTGCTATAGTATTGCCTTTAAATAACAACAACAACAAAATAGAATAGTCTCTTTGTATTCAACAATCAAGAGTGGTTGTTAAACCTTTTAAGTTCCATGATGTGTTTTCCATCTCTCCATCCCTTTTACTTCTCTTGCCTTGTCATACATGTATTCCAGGCTCTGAACAGTTAGTTGTTGGTTGATTTATAATTAAAGTTAATCCCTTTGGGAAAATGTCCTTGGAGAAGAAATTTCTGCTTTCAGCTACTGAATAGTTCTGACAGTGCTTACAAATAATGTAGCCACTTCCTTTTAATGTGTCCTTGTTTTTCTCTCTTCCTTTATTATTTTTGATGCCTCAGATCATTTCTTTATCCACCTTTCAGGTATCAGCCTGGTGGACGATACCTCTCAATGTCTCGCAGCAGAATATTTGATGATGTATAAACTCTGAAAGAATTTATGGAATAACTAACCAAAATCAGCACATCAGTTCAGTCTTTATGAACATCTGTATATCCTGGAATTTACACTGTACTCTCAGTGAAGTGTCAGGATAAAAAAGACACTGAAAATTAATCACATCTTAGTAATAATGGCTTATTATTCATTGAATAGAATCTTATCTTTTCTATTAGGATTTATTACCTACCATTCCTGAAGTGTCTGCCTTAGAAGTACAGTTACAGTGGAAGGATTTAATTCATGGTAAAGATCAGTATGTATGTTGAGAAGACATAGTTCACTTTGTTTCAGATTTTTTTTCAGGAAAATTGTTTTAAGGGTCCAAGGAAGCCATAAGTCAAACTAAATAATATTATTTTGATTTTATTATTTTGGTTTTACTATTTTGATTTACATTTTTTCTCTTTCTAAGGAATATGTTTATCCTATCTGTCCCCAAAATTGAAGACCTCAATTATTAACCATAGTTACAAAACCCATGTCTTAAAACAAGGTTTACTTACCAGATAAAGCTGAATGTAGAAAGCTTTTTCAACTCTATATGCATATTAGTGAGGTTTTCACATGTACAATTAAGATACTTCAACCGATAGTGTTAATATCTTTAGCATGTGTGCGATAATCAGGTGATGTATTATTCTTTCAGTCTTTGATAGTAACTGGAAATTGTTTTATGCTTTTGATATTGCTTTGTAAAGATTATCATTTCAGAGTGAAATGTTCACCTTTATCGTTTAGCATGTTGATTTAAATGTTGATCTTTCCATTTAAGGAGAATCTTGAGCATTAATGGTGAATCATGTTTTGTTTTTTTTTTTTGAATAACCAAAGAGTCCCACAAAATTCTCTAATTTTTAAAAGTGTCTGTCTCTGCTTTTTAAAAAGGAACATCTAGTTATTCAAGGGTAAAAAGTGAATCCATTTATTGTTATTACTAACACTTAAATTGTGGTTTGTAGATAACAGAAAACTGCAGGCATACCTTGAAGATATTGCGGGTTTGGTGCCAGGCCACCGCAATGAAGTGAGTATCACAATAAAGTGAGTCATAATCTTTTTGCTAGTAGAGGGTCTTGCCTTCAGTTTGTAAAAAGCATTCACATCTGTGGGGCACAGTGAAGCGAAGCGCAATAAATGGAGATATGCATGGATATTAGAATGGAAACATGTAATAACTTGTTAGTTAAACATGCTGATTATTTTAAATTGATTTTTTTAAGTTTTGTGTTTAAGCCAGAGTTAGGATATTACATTTTAAATCACAAGTGTTTTATTATACAGCGAATATAGTTGAGCAAAACATGCTTGCAGGGAGTTTTTTATGTCTCTCTGAAATGTTTGCAAGTCTTAGAAGATCCATGCAATGGATTCACCCAATGGTGATTATACTTGAGCGTGTAATTTTTACTGGTATTCACTCGTAAGTATCTCAGTTTGAAGATGAATTATATATTCACCCTAACAATATGATTATATGTTTCTCAAAGGTAGTCTTTCCCTGAATTGTAATATAAAATTTTTGATTGTCCTCTTTAGTGTTATCATGTAAATTTTTTAAAGACACAGTTCTGTTCAGATACTGAAAGTAATAGTGTATTATCTTAATTATCAATTTTTATGATTTTTGAAATTAGATCCCCTTTACAATAATTATCAATGGATAGATTTTACTCTTAATCGAAGGTCATATAGAGTGTCCATTTGAGAACACACACACACACACACACACACACACACACACACACACAGCCTTTTATTATGAAGTGTGGTTAGAGAGCAATAGGCCAGGAACAAAGATAATTTAATATTGCATGTTACTTCATAATTGACCATCGAATACCATGGATAAATCAAGTAACCTTTTAGTGCCTCAGTTTCTTCATTTACGAAATGAAGATACTTGCTATTTACTTACTGATCTACCTCACAAAGCTATTGTGAGGGTATTGAGTTGATGTTTATATACTGAAGTTTAAAAAGAGAATAAAATTGGTCGTTAGCTGTACTGTTTTTCCCAGTGTTATTTGAAGATATTGGATGGGAAAATGATCACCCCACAAAGGGGTCTGTTTCTTATTATTACAGAGAATCTTACAAGTCCCCAAAGCAAAAACTCTTTTGGGAATAATTCATCAAAAGTCCTGTGAAAATAGTATTGTTTTATTATTTAGTCTTTGGATGTACTTTGGAATATTTTCCTTAAGTATGATGTTGTTTCTCATCAGGTTTTGTCATGAAACTCACGTGCTGTTGTAGAAATAGAAGTAGAAAAAGAGAAGAAATTATCAAATTACTTTTATAAATTATAATCCCCTAAAATAAATTGATAGGAATGTGTAAAGGAATGTACCACTTTCCTTTATTATTAAATTTTTTATGATTAAAATAATCAAAGCTTTATACTTCACAAACAGTAGATTCCCTTTATGACTTTTGAGTTACTTCCAAAAAATTTTTGGCTGGTTAAGTGATGCAGAGTATTCAACTTTTTAAGCAGCATTTATCTTACAGGATTTTATATATGATCATATAGGAAGGTTACCTGGCTGGATAAATTTGAGTTCATAAGATAATGATTTAATCCTTGAAGACTAAGAGTTTGTTGCTGGGGAACTAAGTTACTATTTATTAACCCATCTTGTATAAAAAACTGTAGTAAGAACAAAAGTGTCTTTTTTGAGAAGCTTATTAAAATGTAATGACATCTACTGTAAAACATTACTACTAAATTAATACATTTTACATACAAAGTACATTTCCTGAAGAGTTACTTCTGGCAGTTAGCTTTTGATGTCTTTTTCTTACATAATAATAAATATCCAATTAAAATTTCTAAGTTATTTTTCTAAGTAATTGTTAGGTAAGGATATTCAGTAAGCCAGTAATTCAAAATAACCATTGCAGAAAGTAATAATTAATAATTTATTATTTTCATGAATCACCTGTAAGTTACTAATTAATTTTTGTTACTACATCAAAAATCAGTTATCAATAGAGCATTTTTGTAAAAATCATTAAGATAGGAAACAAGGTATAAGCTAATTATTAGAATTTGTTCTCTTACCATATGAATACCAAGGTTTCGGAATAATTTCATCACACAAGAGGCCCTCGTTTCACAAGAGTGGTAATAGCTAAATCAGAACATTCAAGAGGTTTCTGTTTATAAAGAACAGATCAGAGAATTTGACAATCCAGACCTTCAAAAAGAAAAAAATTTGTTTTTGGACTCTACTATTTAATTAATTATCAGTTCTTAAATTTATACTTTTTGCATACCCAAATGAAATTAAGTGTGAATGGGAAAGGCAATGTATGTTTTCTTAAGTATATTTTAGCATATTAATAAAGGGATTTCTTTTATGTACAGTAGTAAACCTTACTTTTTTATACCTTCAACAGATTTAGAGAATGTTCTTGATGGTGTGTTGATTACCATTTTAAAGTAAAAAAATAAACTTTCCGTATGTGGTTCCATAGTGTAGTGGTTAGCATGTCTGCTTTACATTCAGAAGGTTCTGAGTTTGTGCCCCAGTGGAGCCACAGTCCATGTTCTATGGCCATGACACCCTGAACAAGCCTGATGTCTGATCCCAGAAGCTAAGTAGGGTCAGTCCTGGTTAGTACTTGGATGGGAGGCCACCTAGAAAGACCAGGTGCTATAGGCATAAGTAATAATAAATAATAATTATAAAAAAGAAATTTTCCATAATTATAATTCACACTGTTCAGTAATGTGAGTTTTACACTTGTAATTTGAGTGGACCATGTTTGAAAAATCACAAGGATAAAATATATTTACACTAAAAGGCAAAATATGTCCCTGAAAAATTTTAACATACTTGAATTCTAAACATTAAATTCTAAATGTTAGGAAGCAAATGGATTTAGAGGTTTAGCTTTCCTCCTTTTCTTTTTCCCTTCCTCATTCCTTTCTACCTTCCTTCCTTTCTGAAGTCTATCTTTATAGTATGACTTTTAACATGTTGCCAGATTTTTCTTCTGTTTGATTTGAGTGCACAATTGTTTTTGATGATCAGTACACTTAAAAGGAACTAGTTCTGACTACAAATCCCACTACCTGAATAGCAGTATTGCACCTATAGTAAAACAGATTTTGCTAGACAACTAAACAACATTTGAATGTAAATGTGATGTATACTGCTGCTCAATGTGTTGTCTTTTATGTCGCCAAGGAGGGCCCTTCAGTAAAATGAATTACTGTCTATAATGTTTTGGCATAAAAATGGATTTCTAAAAGTAGTGATTGTTAAAAAACAAAACATTAAGAAACTTGAGACCTCGTTTTATGAAAAGGAATTCATAAATAATATACACATTGTTAAAATTTTTATATGGAGAGATTGGAACAACGATAAGAGGATTATAGGAAGGCCCATTGCATAGAGTACTTCTTTCCAACTCAGTGACTTTTTCTTGCTCAGAGACCTGGAAGACCAGGCAGTGTTGTTCCCTGTCCCACTTCCTAGGGACCTGGCCCTGTGAGCCATCTCTCCTAGCAGAGCAGCCAGTAGCCTTGCCCTGTCCCCAATCCCACTGCAATGATCACATGCCCTCACTTCTAATTCCTTTCATGCTTAGCCTGGTGTTTGAAAGTTTTACTCTCATTTTAAAAATTTTGTCCATTGAGGTTGATGGAAGCCTTCTTGTAATTTAAGTTTGTTAATAAGCAAGAATATTGGCATGTTTCTCTTCTCGTTGATATCTTAAAGGACATTTGTTTTTAACCCACTCCTTGGGGAGAATTAACTTTTTCCCCTGAAAATCTTTTCTTTTATGATCCCAAGTTATTTTTACAAGAAGAGATTTTTACTGTACTTAGTACAGAAAAAAGAGTGGCTTACTATGGCAGATATATGTAGCGTAAAGTCATAATTTATAGACAGTAAAATGAATTTTTTTTTAAATTGTACAAGTTTAATGTGGAAAAAAAAAATACAAATAGAAAGAAGTCCACTTCTTTAATGTTGTATAAAAATGTATGAGTAGAAACAAAAGCAAATTACATCTGACTATACAAAACCATTCGAGTTGATAATATTGACATAAATTTGATCAACCTAGTCACTTAGAGCTGTATTTCTCAAAAGAATGCTGGCTGACATCTTCCCTATTTAGTACACCAAGTTGTAGGGGAGAGACTATTTTTTAAAAGTGATCCAATGGATTTGTTTTTGTCCGTATTTTGAAAACAGCTTGAAGGATTTTTCTCATTTTAGAAGGTAGAGAATCTGTGGGCCTGTCTTTTAAATTACTGTAATCTAATATATATTTATAAATTATAGCATTGAAAAAGCTCTAATATTGATGTTGTAACTTCCTGGTATTTAATTTTTATATAATGTTTTTGTAAGTAATTAATCATAGTATTGCTTTTAAGTAATATTTTCTTAGAGCAATATTTTAAAGTTCAGTAGACCAGTGTGAATTTGAAATATTCCTACATCTCTTCGGTATCTTTTTATATGTACCAGTATCCAAGCAAAGTATACCAAAAGGCTAATTACTGTGTTGCATTAATAAAGTATGTGCTATTGATCTATTTCAGTAGATTGGGTGAAATAGAAGATAAATCTTTTCAAATGCATATCCGATCATAATTTTTCAAAATGCTCATTATGTTCATTTTTGGTGCATGATGCCAATTTATCTTTAATCAGCCATTATTCTCTGATATGTAATGACAAGTGTTTTTTTATCTGGTCAGTGGGTTGTGGATTTAACAGTTTTTGCAGATTCTCACGACATTTTCAAATATGTATTTGGAAAAAGCTGCAAAGTGCCACCTATAAGTAAATTAGCATCTTTGGCCTTAGCTATCAATAATGTTCTCTCAATTTTGGTTTTGACAAACTCATGGACTTGCAATTGCTCTGTAGTATTTTAATTTATTGTGATGTAATGAATTTTTTTTGAAATGTTTATTTGATTAGCTATTAAAATATAGAACATTATATAGCTTTGCATGAAATAAAGTACATTTCTACAAGTTACTAAGAATTTTGCTCATTATTTATGCAATTTATGTCATACATCTTTGAGTTTAAACTTAAACTCATTCTTTGTTCCTTACAAATTTATTAACAGATAATATAAAAGAAATGCTTTAAGATAATTAAATACATGAGCTTTAGGTTCCCTATTGATCTTATGTTTTAGTTAAAATAAGCAATTGTTATAAAAATTAGAGCAGAAATCACTGAAATTGAAAACAGGAAAACAATAAGGAAAATCAACAAAACCAAAAGCTGGATGTTTGAAAAAATCAATAAAATTGATGAAACTTTAGCCAGGCTGACCAAGAAAACAGAGTTGCTTTCCTATATTCAGCTGTTCCAAAAGAACAACTGAAATTCAAAATAAAAAACAACACCATTTATATTAGTCCTAGCTGATGCAATAGACAAGAAAAGGAAGTATAAGTATAAGATTTGGAAGGAAGAATAAAACTGTCTTTGTTTGCACATGACATAATTGTTAATGTAGAAAATCCAAAGAATCGCCGAAAAAATTCCTAAAATTAGTAAGCGATTATAGCAAGTTTATAAGATACAAGGTTAATATGCAAAAGTCATTCATTTTCCCATATACTAGCAGTGGACAAGTGGAATTCGAAATTAAAAACACAATACCATTTACATTAACACCCCCCCAAAATGAAAAACTGAGGTATAAATTTAACAAAAAAAATACAAGATCTATATGAGGACAACCACAAAATGCTGATGAAAGAAATCAAAGAGCTAAATAAATGGAGAGAGAGAGTCCATGTTCACAGATAGGAAGACTCAATATTGTCAAGATGTCAGTTTTTAGATCCTGAATGTGTATTTTCTCAACCACTTTAATATTTTAAGCGATTTCTGCTTTTGTTGACACACAGTTGCTTCCTCAAGCAGGTCCCATTGCTACCTCCTGCTCAGCCCCTACCGAGTGGTTTTGGCAGTGGCCGCAGGTCCATCTGACAGGGGCCACCAACGGGGAGTGGGCGGGGGATCACACAGCAGGCCAGGTTCCCCAGCGAAGGACATGAACATATTTTGTGTCTCATAAAGCCCCAGTGGGAACAGACCAAAGAGTTTCAGGGGAACCATACATTCCCCAGTCGGATCTAAACTCCAAGCATGCCCGAAGATGTGTTGCTACTCTGACATCCCAAATTCCTGTGCGTACGTTCCATGCTCCACACATTGGCAACTGGTTCACAATCATTTCTCTAGTTTCCAAGAGCATTTAACAGAGCTTGAATGCATAAGATAGCACTATTTCTTTAACAACACATAAGCATTTGAGCATTGTGTTTCTCAACATCCCTTCTCGTGAATGCTAGACTTTTTTTTTTTCTATTTTAATCAGATTTTGTTTTGCAACTGCTTTTGTATGAAAATTCAGCAGAAAAGTACTTATTTCTTGCCAGTTATCTATCAGCAAAAACAACCTTTGATTTATAGTTTTAAAGATTAACCCTCTAAGTTCTCTTCACAACTGCCTTGACATTTTGGGTTCTGTTAATTTTCTTTTCCTTTTTTTGTGTTTTTTGTTTGTTTTTACTTTTGCACTTAAGACCAATATATTTGATTTCATTTTGCTCAGTTCTTCCCACTTTGATCTATAGATTCATTGTAACCCAGTAAGTTATTTTGTGGATATTAACAAAACGATTCTGAAGTTTACACGGAGAGGCAAAAGACCCAGAAGAGCCAACACAATGTTGAAGGAGAAGAATAAATTCAGAGGACTGACACTACCCAACTTCAAGACTTACTATAAAGCTACAGTAATCAAGACATAGTAGGATTGGTGGAAGAATAGACAAATAGATCAGTGGACCAGAAGAGAGCCCAGAAATAGACCAATATAAATATAGTCAATTGATCTTTAACAAAGGAATAAAGGCAATTCAATGGAGAAAAAAGTCTTCAATAAATGATGTTGGAACAACTGGACAACCACATACAAAAGAATAAGCCTATACACAGACTATACCTTTCACAAAAATGAACTCAAAATGGATCATAAATCTAAAACTTGAACACAAGAAATAGAAAACTCTGAGAAGGTAACATAGATGAAAACAAGGGGAACTTGGACTTGGCAATGAGTATATATATCACACAAATGTATGTATATGTGCAGCAAGAGATGTACAAAAATGTTCATAGCATCATTCATAATAGCCTCAACTGAAACAGTTTAACAGAATGGATTTACTTATCAAACATGGTAGATAAATACATGGATGACTAAATGAAAATGAACTAATTACAGCTATGCAACAATATGGATGAAACATGTATAATAAAAAAAATATATAGTGTGATTCCAGTTATATAAAGTTCAAAAACAAGCAAAACTGAATTGTAGAGTTAAGAAAATGAATGCACTGTAGTAAACCTATTTTAAAAAATCAAGGAAGAGATTACATGTCAAGCTATTGCTTACCTTTGAGGAGGAGGAAGGGAAAGTGATCAGGATGGAGCACAAGAGAAGCTTCTGGATTGCTACCTGTGTTTTCTTTCTCAGGTGGTGGTTTACAGATGTTCACTTTGTAATGCATTGCTGAGTTGTACGTGCTTTTGTGTGTGCTTTGTTATACGTATATTTTGTTTCATAAGTTAAAATACATAGAGAATTAAATTACATAACTTACCATATAAGTTGGGAGTAGAGGAGACTACATTGTAGTGCTCAAAGGTCATGGTAACATCCAAGAGGAATAAATTACTGCTTAAGCTAGACTTTGTCTAATTTGGTAATCATTAAAAGAACAGAAATGGGGTATAGTTTCAAGTAGAGGAAAGATGGAAAGATTTTTGAAAATCCAGTCAGTTCAAAACAAGAACAAAAACAGCCCAAACTAAACTTTATTGTTTTAAAATGCATACGCAGTTGGTAAAACTAAACAGAAAGCCATGTGAGACTTACAGTACCATTTAAGTCAGATGGGGATGGACATTCAGTGGTAGCACTCAGAGGCTTTGGGTTCGTAAGGTCAGTGCTTTGTTTCTTCAATCAGGTGTTTTTAACAAGCATGTTTCTTATTAACTATACATTTATATTTAACGCACTTTCTGAATTTTTATGTTTCAAGATGTAAAGGGTTTCCAAAAAAATCAATTTCTGTAAATCTAATAGTTGAAAAAAGTAAAATCATGTGATCATCTCAAATTGATGCAAAAAAAATTTTGATAAAATTCAACATTAGTTTATATTTTTTAAAAGTTTATTTTTTAACAACAAGCATGTTTTTCTGATAAAGGATAAGTATATGTAGACATGTGCATATATAAACAAGAACCCAAAACTACTGCAAATATCATCCTTTATGGTACAAGCTTTACCTCTGAGATCCAGAACAAGGCAAGATGCCCTCCATCACCACTTGTATTCAGTGTTGTATGTTCTATAATCATAAGACAAGAGAAAAGGCCTAAGGATGGAAAAAGAAGGAAACAGGCTCTTATATATTATAACATAGTTATGTATGTGGAAGATCCAAAGATACACAAATTAGAATTGATAAGAAAGTGCATTCTCTTAATATGCTGTTTGGGAACCCTAAATCCTAGTTAAGTCAGACACCCCCCAGAAAACCTGAATCTCAGACTCATATTTGTTAAAAGTGGGGGAGGTGGAGGGAGGGGAGTTAGGAGAATGGCTTATAATACAATATTCCTCAGGGTAGCTGTGAGATTGTAATTAAGTAATGAACTTTAAAACACCAAGAATAATGCTGCCCCACAGCAGATACTCGTTAAGAAATATCAAACATCCGCTTGATAAGCTCACCCTCTTCCTTATCTGGAAGTCATTTCTCAGAGATGCCACCTGTCCTGGCTTAATTTTTTCTCCTTAGAATTTAGCACTACCTAACATACTAAATATGCTAATGCTCATCTCTCACTCAAACTTAAGCTCCATGAGGAATGATTTTTGTTATGTTTGTGGAACTATCCATGCCTGACCCCATAATAGGTGCTCAATAAATTTGTGTTGAATCAGTAAATAAATGGGTGAATTTACCATCATCATCCAGCAGTGATCTGTGCTACTGGATTACATGTAATAGGTATGGGTAGTGTTCACTAGGCTACTAAATGGGAGAAGCCTTGTGATGCCTTTTAGACCTCACCACCTCTAGGTCTCTTCCCTGGAAGGAGGGATGAGGTGTGTTGTAGATTTAGGTATGCGTGACTATTAGAATTATTTAGAAAGGCGATGGGGCAGTCGAACGTGGAGAGAAAAATCCAGAAAAGGGGAAATGGGAATTCCGAAGGCAGACCTATCCAAAATTAGTATTCTGGGCCAGCGCTGCTCAGAGTGTCACATGCCCACTTCAAGGCGGGGCATGTCATCGATGTGATTTCCTTAGAGACTCCAGCCCTGGATTTCTTGGCAGGACCAAGGTGACAGGTCAGCAGAGCAGGAATCCATAGGGCCAAGAAAGGGAGTGGGTAAAGAAGCCAGGCCAGACAACTTGCTCTGATCCGGCAGGGGCAGGCACCGTGCTTGGCTAGTTAGGAGTTTGCAGCAGCTATTGCTATGCTGGGCCAAAGGAGTAAGAGGTCCGGGCCCGCGGTGTAGGGCACGCCGCACATCTCCCTCTGCGGAACATAGCACGAGTGAGGGTGGCTGGGCAGCCCGCGCTGCTTCTGGTCTTCCTGCTGTCCCGGCCACTGCTCCTGAAAGGTGCCAAACTCCTGACCTTGTCCTTGATTGGTGAGTGTTCAGAGCAGCCACGGAGCCGGCACATGAGAGGCGCTCCTGCGCTGCGGGGCAGAGAGGACCCTTCCTCTCTCCGAGCTGTCAGGTCATGGTTGCAGAAAGCTGCGCCTAGGGAAAGCACCCGGGCTTCTAGGAAGCTGAGAGCAAGGTAGAAAGAACGCCCAGTTTGCCTAAGCCACAGTCCTACGATCAAGTCTCTGTAGATCTTATTCTTTAAAGCAAATCAAGACCCTCTCATCCCCACCCCAGGGGTCTTGACGCAAGCTACAGGTATCTCAAGGTGTCTGACTTCTAAGTGGAGCCAAGTTCAGGCTCAAAATAAGTACCTCCTGCAAAAATATTCACACTTAAAGGATCTTTCTAGTGTTAGGGGGGTTAGTTCCACCTCCTCTCCAAGATTGCCTCCTGGAGTCACTCTCTAGACACTTTCTGGTTTCACGGTAGCAAAAATTTCCAAAGAAGTGGACCCCAGGGATAACCCTGATTAGACTGTCTGCTATGAGAAGCCACATGCATACCACCTTGTGCAGTTTTTTTTAAAGAGCATAATTAAGGGGTGTGACACTTATTATAATGTAGGCTATTTCCCAGGGAGAGGAATACCTTAAGCTCTAAGCCCCCCGAAGCTTATCTCACTGACGTGGATCCCCTGGGTCACCAGGCAGGGAAACTGTAGAGGGGGGCTGCTACAGATGAGGGCTCAGAGAGCCAGCAATTAACTTGAATGAGGACTCTGAGAATTCAGGGCAGAGTTGCTGGAATAGGAAAGGAAGAGAGGGACGAAGCTTTCCTTTTGCTCACCATCTAGCCAGGGGTATTCCGAAGCTTACCTGGATGAGGCTTCCTTGTTTCCCAATCCACCCTGGCTTTTCTCTCCATGGACCTCACAAAACTGAACTTGTTCCTAGGGGGAAGCCATTATTTACTGAGGGACAGGGTATCTCAGATTCTTCAAGATCATGGGCGTGATGTGACCCTACTTCAGCAGAATGAACTTATTTCAACATCGGATATCATATCTTCTTATTCTGTGGACTAGTGTTGTCTAACAGAAATACAACATGAGCCACAAATGCAAGCCCCGTAATGTAATTGCTAATATTCTAGAAGCCACACTAAAAAATAAAAAGAAACATCGTACTAATTTTAATGATAGGTTTTATTTAACCCAATATATCCAAAATATTTCAACTGTAAACAATATAAAAATTATTAATTCGTTTTACATTTGCTTTTATTAAATCTGATGTGTATTTTACAATTCACACTATCCACATTTCAAGTGCTCATTAGCCTCATATGACTAATGGCTTCCATACTGAACAGTAGTGTTTAGACCTTCCTTCCCTAGATGATAAGCTGTAAGTGCTTAATTAATTTTTCTCTTCTGTCTCTTCTTAGATTTTAAAAAGGAGAAAAAAATACCAAATTATCAGTTGGTCTCCTCCTGAAAACTGTTAACAGGAATTCAAGAAAAATTTTGATTTATTTTTGAAGGAAGCTTTGCTGGGGAGGTAATACTTTGTTTTGTTTGTTTTTGTTTTTTTCTTTTAAATAAAAATAAAGCAATTAT
The DNA here is from genome assembly GCF_000151845.1 of Pteropus vampyrus. Lineage (NCBI taxonomy): Eukaryota > Metazoa > Chordata > Mammalia > Chiroptera > Pteropodidae > Pteropus > Pteropus vampyrus. The sequence continues at coordinate 9,647 of NW_011889279.1, read as the reverse complement.
TTGAGAAATATGAACGAATGAGCAATATGTCAATCATTCCTGAACCAATCATTTAGACAGTCTTGAGGCTGTGGCATTCTGGTTAACATTCCCAGCCTGTTTGGCATTCAAGCTTGAATAAGTAGATATTATCATTAGAAAGCAGGTGGAATCTCACCCTAAATATAAATTTTAAAAGACTCCTCACCTTCTCTCTTTGCTTTTAATGTCTCCAGCTCAGGGACAGTGATGGGCAACTCATCATTTCATTGTTGGATAAAGTCACAGTAACTCAATTTTACTTCCTTCTGTTCCTGTCTCTTCTCATAAATTTTTTGATATTGGGTCACTTACAAAAGTTCGTTTTTCCAGAACTGGAATCTGGCCATTTAAGATTCAATCCATTACAGAACTTGAAGACTCACTCTCAGACTCGCAGAGAGTAAGTCACGAGGCTCCTAGAAATGCCACTCATCTGAAACTCAAAATAACAAGAAACTACTCATCTTAAGCAGGAAGTCACAGAAATGAAAATTACACCTGTCTGTATTAGTTAGAATATCCTTGCTCCTCCCTCATTTCTGCATAAAGCTGCTACTCACCAGTCAAGGCATTTCTTAAATACTGCCTCCTCCATAAAACCTGTTCTATTTACCTAATTTCTTCCTCTAAACTTTCTATACCACTGACTTATTATTTAGTTTTGCGCTTTATCTTTTTCATTAAAAAAATTTAACGGGGACTTAATAAGTGCTAGGCAATGCAGGTAGTAGAGATGGATGGAGAATGAAAGAGATTGAAAAAACAAACGCCCTTACTGCCCAACTCTTCCCTCTGTTCTCCTGTCCTCTAACTAGATTGAGCAGGGAACATACACTTTTAGAGTACGTTCCACAGGGCCCAGCACTGTGTTTCTGCCAGTCTTTTCTCTTCCCCCACGTTAAGTTAATGTTTCTATTTTCATGTGCTAATTTCCAAAAATTTATAATGTATGCCTGAATGTCTCAAAACTATCCCATATGTTACTTTAAAAGTTTTTTAAAGCTCAATTTAAAAAATCCCCACTGATTTATATTAAATTGGTATAGCGCACAGACTAATTACTGCTAGACTAATTAGGTGGTTTCTGCACTTTCATAATGCCTAGTTCTTTCTTTTGAAGTACTTAGAAAACTCATTAATGTTTAATTAATTATTTGTAATGATTTGTTCAACATATGCTTTCCCTGTCAAACTATAAGCTTCATGAGGACAAAGGTCATAATTTTCTTGCTCATTACTAAATCGACAGAATCTATTATAGTGTGGAGCACATAGTAGCCAACAAGTAAACATTTATTGTACTATTTAAAGATCAAGATTTATTAAAATACTAGATTAAAGTATAAGTCACATTTTTCTTGACCAGATTTTTACTATTATCGAAACCTTTCTTGCTATCCCAGATATAATTAGAAAAATTACCCTGATTTGAGCATTGAATTCAAGATGCCTCCTTAGACTAGTCTCTTTCTGGCCTAAGCTACCTATCTGGTGTGTGGTTTTTTGTTTTGTTTTGTTTTGTTTTGTTTTCCCCAATGATCCAATCAGAGCACCCTCATCAAACATACGATAGCCTAAACTGACTGCACATTTGATCACATTTATCTTCTCCTCTTAATCACATGTCCTTTTGGAAGAAGCATGCCCTGCCCTCACACTACTGAGATGACAAAACAACTTCCTCTCTCCGGTCCCCAATAATTATCAGCAATTATCCTCACAGAAAAAAATTTCTTTACTGAAACAGAATTTTAACAACTTTTGTCCCAACACTAGTTCATTCTATCTTATTTCTCCTGAACCAGTTTTAAATATAGTTGAACCATTTAAAAATATGTGACTGGTGGTATACCCTGTTCTCTTACATTAGGGTAAATGCATTTTTGCCTTCTCTCTCCCTCCAAAACAGTAATTCTCAACCCTGCCTGTACATTATAATCAGCTAAGGGACTTTAAAAGAATGCTCATGTCTGTGTCTCACCTTCAGAATGTCCTATGTAAATTACTTATGGTGAAGTCCAGGCATAGATGTAATTCTAAAGCTCCCCAGAAATTGGAGTAGAGACCTTGCCCCTCCCAACACACACACACACACACACACACACACACACACACACACACACACACACACGTCATGTCTCTGTCTCCTCTCCCTCACATCACCGCCAGAGGGCACAGGGCAGGGCTCTCCTCAGAGTTCTCTCTGTGTCAGGCCTTCACTTTAGCAGAAGGTAATTATACAGCTGATTGCGTCATTCAGTTCATGAATTGACTGCCTAGTTCCTGTCCAGGGGAAGTGGAAATATTGCTTTTCCGCCAGTACCCTGGGTCCTGAAATCGTCAGTATAGAATCCCTCAGCTGGGGTATTTGTCAAGTGCTATATAAACAGTAGCAAATATTTAAACACAATTAAAAGGAAAGCAAATAAATTCCCAATAAAATGAAGTAAAACCTTAAGTAAAAGCCGATACAGGACATTAATCCTCAGCAGGGTTTTATAAATCTGTATCATAGAAGAAGCCCTAAGGGTGGGGAAAAGTATGAAGTCCTTACTCACTGGACTTTAAGAGGGAGCCCCAGGCAGCCATGGCCTTTTTTAAGGATTCGCTGCCATAGAGTATGAAGACATTCGTTGGCTCAATAGTTGAAAGAAAAAGACCGGTGGATGTCACAGGAACACATCTTTTAGAGTGGTTCGTCCAGTGGAAAATGCTGTCCTCCATTTGTGTTCACAGGACCCTGTCATAAATGGTTACATACACAGGAAAACATGTCGTACACATGGATACATTTGAGAGCAGAGTATAATTGAAGGTCATACAGAGCATCATAAATGAGCTTCAGCATTCAGCTGTAAACATCTCCCAGAGTAGGATGGGCATTGAAAGATGTGTAGGATAAGGGGAAGAAAGAAAGAGGGAAGAAAGCAAGAACCTTCTGAGCATCAAAAAGAATTATAGTGAAGACAAAAACAGGAAATTGCATGGTGGAGTTAGAGGCAATAAAAACACCAATATGTGAAACAGAAGGGTCCCAAGCAAGAGTAACACAATAGGCTGGTTGCTGCCAGAAGTGCTTTTTCTTCTCGTGCTAAGATTCTTGTGTGTGTTTTCAGATTAACACTTCCTGTGAATATTAAATATCTCTCACTTTTTTTTTTTTTTTTACAGAAACTTATTTACAAACCATTTGAAGATAATGGAGCTATATGCAACTCATTGTAGTCATTTGTTAAGAAGTACAGATATCATGGGCCTCTTAAAGAAGGAGAGTTTCGACCTAGTGAAGATTGACGGCATAGATCGCTGTCCTTTCCTGATAGCTGAGACACTTGGAAGGCCGTTTGTGACCATCCGTCCCATCCCATTTGGAGTTATGAATTTTGGGCTGCCTGAGCCTGTGTCTTATGTCCCAGCATTCTACTCCTCCCTCACAGATCACATGGATCTTTGGAACCGAGTGAAGGCCAGTGTTAGCTCATCTTCAATTGAAAGCAGAGCTGTGGATTATTAATTCTGACTTTGCCCTTGATTTTGCCCGTCCCCTGCTTCCTAACACAGTTTATATTGGAGGTTTAATTAATACCTCAAATAAAACTTTAGCGCTCCATTTGGACGTGAGGAAACATCCTCAGGATGGTGCATTTAGTGCAGAGATGGCAATTATTCAGACACAGGGTCAACATAAGTTTATCTTTTAAAGAAATTGCTAACCAGTGTTCTAAGGTGATTGTATAATTTTTTACTGCCCTTAGCAACACCCTAGAGTTTCAGTTACTCCACGTCCTTTCCAACACTGGATGTTGTCAGTCTCAATTTTAGCTTTTCTGGCGAGTGTGAAATGGAAGCTCCAGTTTCAATTTTTATTTCCCTGATATTCAATGATGTTAAACATTTTTTCATGTGTTAATAGCCATTCTTACATCTTCTTTTATGAAGTGTCTGTTGATCTTTATCTCATCGTTAGTTAGTCTGTCTTTTTTATTGCAGATTTGCATAATTTCTTGGATAAAGATGTTCCATATAAAGATCTTTTATCAGATATATGCACTGTGAATATGGTTCCCAATCTGCAGGTTGTCTATTCAATTTCTTGCTATTGTCTTTTGCGGAACGGAAGCATTTATGTTCGATGAAGCCTAGTTTATCAATTTTTTTCTTTTATGATATAAGAAATCTTTGCCTGTTTCCAGGTGATCAAGATATTCTCCTCTGCTTTACTTTTCTATAGACTTTATAGTTTCAGATTTTACATTTAAGTCTCTGATCCATCTTGGGTTAATGTTTGTGCTTGGATGAAGTTAGGGGTCTAGGATTTAAAAAAGTAATAGTAAATATTCATTTGTCCTTTCGTCTTCTGATTTCTCTAAGACACAGTACCAAGTGCCTGGTCCATAGTACTTGCCTCCTAAATGATTGCTTCGGTTATGAAATGGGTGGGGATAGTGAGAAACCCAAATCTCATCTTGTCTTCTTTTCTAACTAATTGCTTCTTTCCAAGCCCTATAGCTTTATTAAATACAGAGCTTATGTTCCATCTTCTCAACCTCAGCCTCCAGAAGCCATACCCAACCCCAATACTACAACCTCTCGTTTGAACTCAGCCAACAACCAACTTACAATGTCTGCTTTGCAGGTTTCACTAAGTGGTTCTTATTGGCTGCACATTAGAATCACTTGTGGAGCTTTTAAAAAATATCAATGCTAGGGGCGCACTCCCAGATACTAATTTAATTGGTCTGTGGTGCAGCCTGCGCATTGGGATTATTAAAAAGTTCTCTAGATGATTCTAATTTTTAGCCGAGTTTGAGAACCACTGGCTTAGAAAAATACCAGGGAAGGTTTGAGAGGGTCATGCCTGATCCTGGGTCCAGAGCTATAGTAGGAGGAATATTTCTGACAACCAAATATTTTATTCCTTACAGAAACAAAGTGATATATGGGAATAGGGAACTCTAAAACAGTTGGTTGTGCTTCGGATATCTCATCAGTTATATATGCTGCTTTGTTGTCGGAGTATCTCCCAGCCCAACCTTGGAATATATATAGCTCCGGTGAGTTATACCCTGCCACACTGGTGCTTCAGGATCATGCAGGTCATGTTCTGCATTAGTCTTCCTCAAGGTGTGGTCCTTAGCCCATCTTTGCCAGGTTCTCTTGGGATGCTTGTTAAAAATATAGATGCTAACCTCACCCTAGACCTACTGACTCAGAATCTTCAGATATGTATCCCGTTAATTTACATTTTTAACAACACTCAAACCGCTTTTATGCAGACTACATATTCGAGAATATAAGATTGAATGTGAGGGCACCATTCTTTTTTACTCTTCCCTCCATAGTCTGTGCTGTGTCCCTAACTGAACCAACAAAATGAAAGATATTTGTATTATGAATTCAGCCTATGAATATTCTAAGAGAAATATATGAGAATCATCATTCTCCCTAAACGTTGGTCTATTTTGGTGTTGTGTAGTAGAAAGACTCAGGCTTTAGGGTTAGACACAGCTCAAATCGAATTCTGATTCTGTCATTTATTTGATATATTCCTTCAAACAAGTGACTAGTCTTCTCTGAGCCTCAGTTTGTGGGGGTATAAAAGAAAAATAACCTTAGCACTCAGGATTGTTGAGGAGATTGGATGAGATGTTTTTAAGAATTCTGTTAAAGTGCCTGGCACATGTTGGGCATGACTAAGTGGTACTGGTCATTATTAATACTAATGTTACATCTTACCCACGCCTGGTTAACAGCGACAGGAAAACGAGACACATGCTAGTATTAGCAGACATGGCTGCTGCTTGCAGAGGAAGGATGCGCTTACCCAGAAGGTCATTCTGAGGGATCCAGGCCACAATTTTCATATTTGCCGCCAATTTGACATCTTTGGGCCATTGAATGATGATATCAACCTCCTGAGGTATTTACAAGCCACTGCATAAATTTAACAGAGTGATGTAACTGTTCATTTTTAAACCACATTATTACAATCACCAGAAATGACAGCCTACTTAATTATTTACACTCATGATGAAAAATTTTACATGTGCATTAAAAATTTATTCTCATAGAAGTATTCTGTAGGTTTAGTTGAGAAAAATGTTTGAAGATCACAAATTTCTGTTAGTGGCTTCCACAAAAAGAGGGTTATTTTTTTGTCCATAGAAAAATAAAAGAGAAGTAGGCAACTGTTGGCATTGGTTCAATAGCTCTACAGTGTCAGGTTCAATAGCTCTACAGTGTTTACAATTCTTGCCCTTTACCTCATGGCTGCAAATGGCTGCCCAGCTCCACATATCACATTCATGTTCCAAGGAGGACAAAAAAAGGGAAGGTACAGTATGAGCTACAGATATACCTTTGATTTGGAAATAAAAGTTTTTCCAGAATTATCTTCCTCCCTCCCTCCAGCCAAGAGGCTTCTGTCTTCGCCGTGTAGAATTCAGTCACCTGGCTAATGAAAGCTATAAGGAAAGCTGAATAATCTCTTCCTTGGCAGCGCAAAGGACCGAAAAACCCTCCATACTGCTTGACCCATCGTAGCAGAGTTTTTGTGTTCTGGCCTATATATATATCAAAGCAGTAAGCGGCCTTGAACATGATCAAAATAAAATATCGTCTCTTGCTTACAGTCTCTGGCTGGGGCTGAGAAAGGACCTGGCACAAAGTTGGCCTCAAGTACAGTAGGGACCACAGACAGGGAAAGGGAGAGCATGCGCTCCAGCCTCGGTTCCTGTGCAGACAGAAATGGCAATGGAACGGTGGCTGTGGACTCCAAGGAAAGTGCAGAGATCAAGGAAAAGAGCACATAAAACCCACATCTTCCTGTTAGGTAGAAAACTAAACATCAAACTTTAGCAGAGCTATTTACTGAACTCCTGCTACAAAGCTTTGTGGAGAATTAGCGAGTCCGGAAAAGTAGTACAGAAAAGAGAAAAGGGCCACGGAAGGCCCAAGGATGAATGGAACTGTGCCCAGAAAGAGAAAACCCACATTACATGTGAAGGTTCTGTAAGAGAGTTCATGTGGGTGGAAGCTTCGACAACGGGAAAGGGACACAAAAGCGTGAGGGGCCCAAGGTAACAGTCTTGGAAAGGCTTCATTTCTGAGGGAAAGGAAGAAAATAGGGAAGGGGAGGCATTCTTTGGATACTGAGTGATGAAAAAAGAAGCAACCTGGAAAAATGTAGGGTCCTGCAGGACAACAGGAAACTGGAAGCTTGGACAATACAGACCCCTAACCCATCACCAAAAAACAAAAGCCATACGTTAACGAGACTGTAGTTGCAGATTATTTGCTATAGAATTCTGCATATCATTAGATGTCCTGGATATCTATAGCATTGAGTATGTTATGAAAGGGAACATGAACGAAATAGTGACTCTTTACACAATGAAAAAGATTCAGTTAAAAATATATGTACAATAGATGCAAAGACCCATGTCTGACATGTTTCGTACCTATCAAAAATGAGTATATTTAGAATATTTTGCCAGACTGACAATTTCTTCCTGATCAAATTGTGAAATGGCATATTGAAGTTGTGGGAAATGGCACCATTAACTGGTTTCCAAATGGATTGGGAGCATGGAAACTAAGAAATGAAAGAAATTATGGATATTTACCCTTTAGGAAAGATATGACCAAATATCTCTTTTTTTCATTGATATCCTTAGCTATTCGACAGTCGAATGAATAATTGAAACGTACCTATTCTCGTAGACTTGATTCAAAGATGATTTCTGGTGTTTGCATGCCCTGTCCTTTTTAGGGCTAACATTATAAGGAGCAGAATTAGAATATGTCCTCAGCTTGTGTTGCAGGAGACTCTGGAAAGATTCCCCAGTCCTTTGTCGCCGTGATGCTCATTCAGAATTCTGGCCTCAGCTTCAGAATTTCACATCTGCTGAAGAAGACCCGGTCTTGGAGAGTTAGGACAGCAGTCCCTTTTCGTGACTAAATGACATCTTTCAGAGGTCCTAGGAGAAATCCCTGAATGGTAGGTCTATTTCCCTTGCGGATTTGCTTCCGGCGTGTAGAAAGAAAGTACTGCTACGGGAATGGACACTGTTTCCAGAGAGTAGTGTCTCTTGAACTGAGGACACCAGCAGATATTTTAAGAGGGCACCTGGGGCAGTGGGCGCTGGAGAGGGCACTGGGAGGTGACAGGAGCAGTTAGACTGTCGGTGGAGTTCCCTAAGTTGAGGGAAGAGTCCCTAAAACTCTGGAGATGGGTCCCAGTCACGTGGAAGTAGAGCTGTCATTGACCTGATTTCCTCAGTCCAAGCATTGCTGGTTCAGCGTTTTTCTATCTTGAGAGTATGGTGAGTATGTGAACAGAGGGATTAAAGATCAGCTCACCATCCGGTCCCACCCGCGAGTCCTGGTTAGGGAGGGGAGGGCAGAATACCACGGGGCTTGCATCCAGAGAGGAGAGGCAGAAGAGAGACCAGGCTGAAGAGAAAACAGGAGGGATCTGTCTTTAATCTCTTCCCAGGCTCCCACCAGTGTCTTTTCTTCACTGCCTGCGTGCCAGCTGTTGGGAGAGCACGCAGGTGCAGGGCACACAACACTGCGCTCCTGTCCCTTACTTCTACGAGAGACAGCATGGCTGGGCAGCGGGAGCCGCTTCTACTGCTTCTAGCTGGCCTCCTTCTACCTGAGCTCCTGCTCTCAGAGGCAGCCAAAATCTTTACTATGACCTTGCTTGGTGAGTGCATGGCCAAGGAATTGAGAGACGGGTGCCTTGCCAGGGCTCAGGCAAACAGATGGTAGTCAGAGGATCATTCCATGTGATTTTCCAGACTGGGCAGGGTTGTGGCCCTGGCTGGAGGATGAAGTGTTGCGTGCCTTTGTGGCGGGGTAGGGGAGAGAGATGGGTGTCTATATCCCCCACCCCGAGGTGGAGAAATAGTTCTAGAGAAACCAAATACCCTTTCCTCTCTGCTCAGAAAGCACTCCCCATGATGCCAGCCTGGGCAGGGGCCAGAAGTATAGATCCAGCCCACTGCAGGAGCCCCTGAGCCACCTCCTCTAGAAAGCGGCTGGGCATTCAGAGGCTCACCTTAAACTTCTAGTAGTGGGCAGCAGTTGCCAGGAGAGACTGGCCAGCATAGGAAGGCTGGAGACTTCACCGTGGCTGAGGAGTGGACCCTGCATATTTGGGTCTCTCTCAGCGCCCCCTTTTCTTTCACTCCTGCTGCTGGAAGTGTTTGCAGGACTCACGTGACTGTTAATTCTGCATTTTGTGGATTCAGTTTTATTTCCTACATTTTTTGAACCAAAGTGAATAGAAGAGGAAAAGGAAAAACTGTAGCAGGATAGAGGGGTGATGTAGAATGGAGCTTCCCTAAGATTTTACTTCGGTGGACAGTGGGTGGGCTCTTAGATCACTTTAGATCACTAAGAATCAGGGGATCTTTGAGCGGAAGGAATCATAAATCACGTAATTCAGGTCGGGGAAGAGAGGTGCCTTTTGCAAGAGCACAGCAGACCTTCCTAACGGCAAACCTCTGGAAGTTACTGACGTTTTCCTCTCACCCTCGGACCATTCTCTCCCAAGCTGCCAGTCTCAGGCCCTTTCCAGGGAGGAGTCTTTAAGAAACCCTGGAACTCCACACCATTTC